>NW_028145455.1:2550000-2675000 GCF_977016875.1 Pavona decussata
TCTGTTCCATTTAAATGTGATCAATGATCTCAGTGATTAAATGTAAGTTTTCGAGCAATACAAAAGTTTTAAAGATTGAGAATAGTTCCACCGTCGTTTGGTTCTTTTAGCATTTCTGAGTGTTAAATGAAACCAATTTGCTATCCCGCACTTTTTTAACCTAAACTGAGGAACATTTTACTAAGGCCCCGTCCACACTTAGGGCGTTTGTGTTTCAAAACGCATTCGTATCGATGCGTTTTGCACTTGCGTTCACATCAAAGGGAGCCTCTGCTCCGAAAACAAATGGACGGTAAATTGTTGGAAATAGTGTCTAAATTCTAAATTTTAGTTTAAGAAGTAGAAATAACATTCAAGTGTACTTAAAATTAGGTATGATTGTCGCCTATATTCGCTATTTACTTTCCCGGGCTTAGAAATCTTGGATTTCAAGACGTCATTGCGTTGCCGCTATTGTTAGTAAACAGAAGTTTTTTGGTTTGAAAGGATAGAGAACAATAGCGGCAACGCAATGACGTCATGAAATCCAAGATGGCCGCGCCCGGGAAAATTAGAAGCGAAAATCATATCTAATTTTAAGCACACTTGAATGTTATTTCTATTTCTTAAACTAAAATTTAGAATTTAGACACTATTTCCAACAATTTACCTTCCATTCGTTTTCGGAGTAGAGGTTTCCTTTAAGACGATTAAATGCGCTGCTTGTTTCCATCGCGCGTGTCTATTTCCCGCGAGTTGTAACGTTTCCTCGTAGCGTATAAGCGTATTGCGGCGCTTTAGTGTGGAGTTGACATGCGTATATTCGGTAAAAACGAAAACAAGGGTGTTTCGAAAACGCATTGGTGTGAACGGAGCCTAATAATCCTCGCGTTTTGTAAACGATGTGTCTTACAGAGAAGAGATGATAGGAAACTGAAAATCGGCTTCACTGAAAGTGAAAGTGTGACGAGCTACGCAGTTCGCGATATCTTTCTTGTGAATGGACAACGCGTTCGCATTTGAACAACCTTAGGTTTCGCCACTGGCTAGACATCCTCTGTTTGTATGGTTGACTATTTTTAATGGCTGGGCAGGAATTCAAATAAAGCCCTCTAAAGGAGAAGTTTAAGACCATTTTAGCGAAGGGGAAAATCAACCAAACATATTCACACGATTTCATTCTTTGCTCCTCTGTATTTACTTGTTTAAATGTCAGGATTTGAGTGAGTCCAATTTTTGCATCAAAAAGCGCTCTCGCGGGACACAAATCAACAAAAACCGACAGAGAAGCTTTTAAAATGTAAGCAGTCCACCACACAAATAGCGAATTATAACTTAGCCTGTGGTTTCACGTTTAAAGAGAATATGAGGAAGTCTATAGTTGAGAACGCAGCAAGGACAGTGTTAAGGCATCTTTCCCGCCATTACTGAGCCACCAATACTGAAACGAAGCTGAACTCATCTAAGTCTTAGTACATCTTTGTGCTCCGCTTCCAAAATTCTCCTAAAAATTTTACGTGAAAAACAACATAATCAGTTTTCTCTTTGAGTTTTAACTTCGTTGCTCTTCGCTTTAACGTACTCAAATGTTATGCTACAATTGTAGTTTTCAGCGCTAAACTGATTTTCGCTTATTAGGTTGTTGAAGTTGCATTGAATAATGAGATTGTCAAAACGCTTATTTCTTTGACGAGTTTAGACTTTGAAAGTGGAGTTGATTGTTTTTAGCTTTTATGCTTTTTAGAATTTGATTAATAAATGCTTTCTTTACTATCCGGTAGAAGTTGTGTTCGCATTTCCTTGATAGCTACTGTACTACCATTAACAATCGTCCAAGTACACCTGACACTGGAAGTCACTTTCTTTCAAGCAGCTTTCATTCAGTGGTAACATTTTAGGATTTCTTAAACAGGCCTAATGCGCTCAACTAAAGCCTGGGTTTTTACTAGCGCGAGCACAAGAGTGTTTATTTCACCGTGAAAACGACCTTGACGCAAGCATAAGCACGAGCACAAGAATCAATTTTTTTCTCATGCTTGCGCTGGTACTCGCGTCGCTTGTGCCGGCTTGCGCCTGTGCTTGCATCGCCAAACGGATTTATCTTAGGACATCCTACAAGCAATGTGCCCAGCTTAGCTTGGGGCGAGAAAGCCTTTCTTTCTCGCCCTTAGACCGCTCTGCTCGCTGCGCTCTCCACTCACTTCTTCCTTTGCCCCGCAATGGGAGCCTATTCACAGACTACACTAGCTAGAACAGTTCCAGCTTATCACGCAGTTTCTGGCACAACTTTGAGTTCAAAGTGCTCATTGTCCAGCCAACGCTTACAGAAATAAAGTGCTGCTCTGCTTAATTGGTGGATCCATGAAGCTGATCAAATATCCTACTCCCCGGGCACGGAAAATGGTCCAATACACGGGAGGGGGGAGAGGAGGATGTTGATCGGCGCATAAGCAATTAAGCCGGTTCGTTTCCCAAACAGTAGACATTACCAAAGAATATGTTATGAAAACCCTCATCACATCGAAAATTAAACTTTTTTTGAGAAACATGGCGTACGTAATTCACCCGGGGCTTGGTAAGTTATCGGGACTTTCACCATCATCATCTTTATTTAAATACAGGATCACAATTCATTTACGAGAAACGGGTCCCGGTCGTGTAACAAATAGTAAAATTTTGGGTAGAATAGAAGACGCCCTATTTGTTGCGTACTGCCCTAGACCCCTAACCCAGCCCAGGCGCGGATCCAGGATTTTGAAATGGGGGGTGAATTTTTGTAATATTGTTATTTTTTATAGAGCCAAAGCCTGGTTGAGGTGTTTGAGGTCTGTGCAGCGAAGAGCTCTCAAGGAGCTTATTAACGTTAACAACAAAGAAATTATTCTCAAAAAAGCAGATAAAGCAGGCGCGGATCCAGGATTTTGAAATGGGGGGTGAATTTTTGTAATATTGTTATTTTTTATAGAGCCAAAGCCTGGTTGAGGTGTTTGAGGTCTGTGCAGCGAAGAGCTCTCAAGGAGCTTATTAACGTTAACAACAAAGAAATTATTCTCAAAAAAGCAGATAAAGCAGGCGCGGATCCAGGATTTTGAAATGGGGGGTGAATTTTTGTAATATTGTTATTTTTTATAGAGCCAAAGCCTGGTTGAGGTGTTTGAGGTCTGTGCAGCGAAGAGCTCTCAAGGAGCTTATTAACGTTAACAACAAAGAAATTATTCTCAAAAAAGCAGATAAAGGCAGAACAACCGTCGTTATGAACGGAGAAAACAAAATCAACGACGGACAGAAACAATTGGATGATAGAAATAACTGTCAGCCACTAGACGAACCAATGGTTAGAGACACATCCCAGAGAGTTAAACACCTCATTAATGCCCTTCATCAAGCAGGGTGCATAGACGAAATGACGGTTAAATGGTTTAACCTAACACCAAATCCGCCTCGAAGCCCAGTGTTTTATACCCTCACAAAAATTCACAAACCGACATTAGTCGGAAGTCAAGACCTATCATATCTGGGTGTGATGGCCCAACAGAACGCCTATCATCATTCGTAGACAAACTACTTCAGCCAATAGCACAAATATAGGACTCGTTTCTAAAAGATACGACACATTTCATAAGGTTTATTGAAAGCACTAGGGTGCCTAGAAACGCTTTTCTAGTCTCAATGGATGTCACTAGCCTTTACACGAATATCCCACAGGAGGACTGAAAGAATCACTATAGTATGCAACGCATACGAGAACTTTCATGCCAATAACCCTCCTATAGCTACAAATTTCCTCAGAGAAATGCTCAGCCTTATACTGAAGGAGAACTCCTTCCAAACACACGGAACTGCCATGGGCACTAAAATGGCAGTAGCTTTTGCCAACATCTTTATGGCATCTATAGAAAAGGAGATCTTAAGGCAGAGCGTTCACAAACCACTAATGTGGAGAAGATTCATTGACGATGTATTTTACTTGTGGGATACAAACAAAGAAGAAATAGAAAATTCATTGAGCAAGCAAATTCGTACCACCCTACCATAAAGTTTACCGCTGAAGTCTCACAATAAGAAACAACATTCTTGGATACAACAGTCTATAAGGGACAGAGATTCGAGAAAGAATCGATTCTCGACGTGCGCACACATTACAAACCTACTAAAACATTTCAGTACACAAACTACAACAGCTGCCACCCAGCAGGCACTTCTGAGGACAAACGCTTCTCAAGTAGTGTTTGACGAAAACATTAAAAACTTTAAAACACGCCTGGTATCGAGAGCTTATCCTAGTAACCTGGTGGACAAAATCCTCTCCGAAGTTAACTTCGCAGAAAGGAAGAACGCTCTTACACAAAAACAGAAAGTGCACAAGAAAATTCTACCCTTCGTGACACAATTTCAACCATCACTGCCATGTTTGAAAAATATTCTAATGGACACTGAATGGCATTTAATACAAAACCAGCCGCTACTAAGAGAGATATACAAGGAACCTCCCTTTATCTATTATAGAAAAGGGAAATCGCTTAAAGACATGCTTATTAAAGCAAAATTATAAAGGCTTTTATCAACACAATGGGCACACAGCGGCAGTCGTGTAGGTCTGTCAACCCCATTTCAACAGGCTCAAAATGAATAAATTGATTGGTAGAACCAGTCATCGCCAATGCACATTCTCCACCTCAATTAGAGAAATCAAATATCATTTCAATATTTGACGGATAAGGAAAAAAAAAAGGAAGGGGGCACAAAAAAAGGGGGGTGAAAATTCACCCATTTCACCTCCCCTGGATCCGCCCCTGCCAGCCATATCTAATGGAAAAACTTCACTATTATAAGCTTGATAAGGGCTCTCCTCGTAAAGCCCCTGAGAGCTCCTGTCCAAGTAAAATTTAATCTAAGATACTTTACGTTATTACTTCAAAATGGGCAAATAAATATGATTGATTGATTGATTGATTGATTGATTGATTGATTGATTGATTGATTGATTGATTGATTGATTGATTGATTGATTGATTGATTGATTGATTGATTGATTGGTTGGTTGGTTTATTGCTTGGTTAGATGATTAACTGATTGATTGATTGATTGATTGATTGATTGATTGATTGATTGCCGATTGATTGATTGATTGATTGATTGATTGATTGATTGATTGATTGATTGATTGATTGATTGATTGATTGATTGATTGATTGATTGATTGATTGATTGATTGATTGATTGATTGATTGATTGATTGATTGTTTGATCGATCGATCGATCAAACCACCAAGAGAAAAATCGGACCCAACATGACTTGGTTCATGTTTTTCCCGCGTATGAATCAGGTTCGTGTATTCCAGCGCTTGGTTGACGGTTTCCAGTGTCTGATCTGACGACTGGCTCAAATTTCCCCGCATATTTAATGTTTTGTTGTATGTTGTGATTGGTAGGATGCACAACAGCTCTCATAGCTCTATTAAATATTACTGTCTCTTGTCCCATGCGGCCTGGCCGCCATGGCCGGTCATACGTCAGTTTCCCTTTCAAGTTTATCCAGTATGCACTGAGATCCACATACTTCACCCAGTCTTCCAAGCGTCAGACATGATAGCGAACGTCGCAGTGCAAAATTTCTTGTGTCATAAATAAGAGAACTTCCTAGTCTTTTCACGGAGCCATCGGTGTCTTCAAACCCTTGTGCTTTTTCCTCTGTCCTTAAAGGCTCTTCGCAGGTTTCAACAATTTGCGGTTTCGTTTCTTTCATAAATAATGGAATCAATGAAAGAGTGCAAGTTCCAACAGCTATGGCGCCACCGGCCACGAAGAAAGCATTCTGATAAGAGCCAGATAGCTTGAAAATGAAGGCTGAAAGAGAGAGGAACACTACTAAAAGATCTGAACCAAAAAAGTCTCAGCAAACTCACTTAAGCTCGTATCATGGTCCTCGGGGTAAATAAATAAATAAATAAATAACCTTTGTTTAACATCGGCAGTGTTTATAGCACAAGTGCTGGTGGGGCCGAGCATTAAACTTCACAAAGAAATAATTTAATTGAAAAATACATGGTTAAAAATCCCAACTGGCAGGAGGCAGACCAGCTGGCTATTTACAAGCGCGGACCGAGGAGTTGAACTCGGGGCTACCGAGAAACAACTCCAGCTAGCAGTCAGAGCGGGACTAATTGAACCCGGGACCTGCGCTATTCAAGTCCGGCGCCCTAACCACTTGACCACGATGGCTTCCTAGAGTGCGGAGTCGAAAGCAATGATCAAGAACTGTTGCTGACACGTTCTCCATATTGAAGTGCACTGTGGAGAAGGCAGCGTGGCCGAGTGGTTGGGTCGCCGGACTTGTAATCCGGTGATAAAGTCTCCCTCTGGCCGATTGCTGTTGTTTCTCTGTGGCTCCGTATTCAACTCCTCGGCTATACTCGTAAATAGCCAGCTAGTCTGCCGCCGGCTAGTTGAGAGTTTTAATCATGTTATGTTCGATTTGAATTATTTGTTTCTGAAGTTTTTTGCTCGGCCCGACCAACACTTTATGCCTATAAAAACTCACCGAGGGTAAATAAATGTTGTCACTGTCATCATTATAAAATGACCGTAAGTTATTTTAATTACTTACGTTAATTTTATCAGGACAAAATGACGGGAATCGAATTGTTTGCATGGGAATTCAATGGCTAAAAGATGATTGCTTTTACTGTACTATAATAACAAATTTTAAAGAGCCTTTTCTTCGTCGAGCGATTCAAAGGCACTAGAGGCGTATTAAAATAAAAAGGTGAAGACTTTAAAAGCACGTTTGAAGTCTTACATTTCCGTTTAAAAATGTCATTGGAACTCGCTTTCTTGATGTCAGGAGGACGGAAAAAGCGCGTCGGCCGTATGATTTACTTTTGAATTTATACCTTTATTCACAACAGAACCTTAAGTTATAACTAGGCTGGCTTGCAAATAGCGAGAAAAAAGTATGACTACAACTGCCCACGCGTCACACGTTTGACCGTTGTGCAAAAGGTGACTGCAAGGTAAGGCTCACGCACCTGCCAGCGGTGGTCCAAATATCATAGGAATGGATATAACTCCATATAAGCCTCCTAAAGCTGGCGGTAGCTTCCCTGATCCAACGATATCACTTGTGGTAATAGCAATGAGCAAAACAAAACAGCCATCAAACGCTCCAAAGCTAACAGCGTATATAATGAGTCCAGTGTAATCACGAGCCAGCGGACATAACGTGCATGTTACAGACATCATTAGGAAACAGAGCTGAAAGAGACGGACAAATTAAGCTAGTACGTATTGCTTGATAAAATATTCACTTTAAAATAGATAAAAAAATGATAAATGACTTTACTCAAAGGAGAAGTATTCCGGGATTTTGACCTACTGTGGTGAAAATAGTGCGACAACACCTTCATTTAGTTACAAAACAATTCTACAACATCAAGAAAAGGAAATCAACTCAATTCTTGAAAGGAACAACTCATGAATTCTGGAAACGAAGATTGGCGCGAGAACTTCAAAACAGTCAGCCCAACTTTTTTCAAGTTGCAGTCCATTCTAACCCGGTCCATCTGTGGCCACAGACACACATCGATAGTCTTAGTACCCTGGGGTGACAATCTTCAATAAATTTGAGCATCCGATACTCAATTTAAGACTCTCTGTCTACCAAGATGCAACACGCGTGTTTGTTATTGTTTTTGGTCCGTAGTCAGAACTATCAGTAATGGTAGTCTGAAATGTCAGCCGTCTCCTCTCCCTAACCCACAGGGGTGCGCCCCCAGTATTTCCAAAGGATGGCTCTGATTATACATGATTTAGACCCGCTATAATTCCGCGAATGGAAAATTCAAGGTTTCCTCCGTTCACGGGCGCGTTGCATCATGGTAGACAGAGAGTCTTTTCCGTCAAATGATAATTACTGATTACATCCATCCTCATTTAGGGGACCCAACGAGAAAATGAAAAAATCCTTATGCCAGTCTTGTATTCCTTCACCGTTTTAGGTGGAAATTTTAAAAAGATCACGATATCTTTTAATTTGCAATAAATGTTTAGCTGTGGCTTACATCTTCGTCAGTTACAAAGAGTATTTGAAAAACAGTTTGATTTTACAACAACCTATAGAAGCATGCATAAATAAATATAATGATGTACAGAAATTAAAGGAAACCTCCACTCTTGAAATACATTAACGTTAAATTGTTGAAAATACAATCTAAGTTCAAATTTCGTTGGAAAACATGGAAATAAATTTCTGTGTCGGACAAAACAGAATTTGATTATCGCCTATTTTTCTATTTGAATTTCCTGGGTGCCGCCATCTTGGATTTCATGACGTAAAACGGTTGCTCAATTGTTTCACACAAAAGAACTTCTGCTTACTGACAATAGCGGCAACCGAATGACGTCATAAAATCCAAAATGGCGGTGCCCGGGAAATTGAAAATCCAAAACAGGCGATAATCATATCTAATTTTTAGCACACTTGAATGTCATTTCTGCTATTTAAAGTAAAATTTAGGATTTAGGCACTATTTCCGACAATTCACCGTCAATTTGTTGTCGGAATGGAGGTTCCCTTTAATAACAAAGGGAGATTGACAATAAATAAAGCGTTAGTGTTTAGTTGATGCGATATGGCGGAATGACCTGTTGATTGAGAATGGGCTTTTCCCAGTGTGCTTAGTCTCTGAGTTTGAGTTGAAATTTAGTAGAGGCAGAATCTATGATTTCAGAGACATCGGTGAAACATTTTCAAACATTTACAAAGCTCGGAACCTTGCCAGAAATCTAGTCCTAAAGATTGCTTTGAAATCATAGATTCTGCCTGTACTAAATTTCAACTTAAACTCAAAGAGGCTATGCACATCTTCGGCGTAGAGAAACGTTAGCCGGAAATACGTCTGCGTTCGCAAGCTAGGACACAGCTACCTACCTGTAAAACGTAGAACCGATTAATTATGGGATGGTTGAGTACAATACCAAACAGAACACGTGACAAAGTAGAAGCAATGGATAGATAACCGATTAGGAGAGAGGACTGGAAACCAGGAACACCAAGATTCTTGGCGTGGTTAGGCTAGAAAAAAAGAAGAAGAAAGAAAAAAAGATTTGATGAAGGCATCGCTTAATTTGAGCCATAACATTATATCCAAGAAGTTATATTCTCTTGCAAAACAAAAAACTCAGGGCACTTCGAAATGGCAAAGTCAACGTGTGCCTCAATGCAAATCTGACTTTGGACCAGAAAAAGAATCTGAATAACCTCAAAAACGTTTACAGGACCAAAATCTAACTGACTGACTGACTGGTCGGTCGGTCGGTCGGTTGGTCGGTGGTCGGTCGGTCGGTGGTCGGTCGGTCAGTTGGTTGGTTGGTTAGTTGGTTGGTTGGTTGGTCGGTCGGTCGGTCGGTCGGTCGGTCGGTTGGTTGGTTGGTCGGTTTGTTGGTTTGTTGGTCGGTCGGTTGGTTGGTTGGACGGTCGGTTGGTTGGCTGGTTAGTTGGTCGGTCGGTCGGTTGGTTGGTTGGTTGGTCGGTCGGTCTATCGGTCGATTGGTTGGTTGGTTGGTTGGTTGGTTGGTTGGTCGGTTTGTTGGTTTGTTGGTTAGTTGGTTGGTTGGTTGGTTGGTTGGTTGGTTGGTCGGTCGGTCGGTTGGTTGGTTGGTTGGTCGGTCGGTCTATCGGTCGGTCGGTTGGTTGGTTGGATGGTCGGTCGGTCTATCGGTCGATTGGTTGGTTGGTTGGTCGGTCGGTCGGTTGGTTGGTTGGTTGGTCGGTCGGTCTATCGGTCGGTCGGTTGGTTGGTTGGTTGGTCGGTCGGTCTATCGGTCGATTGGTTGGTTGGTTGGTTGGTTGGTCGGTTTGTTGGTTTGTTGGTTAGTTGGCTAGTTGGTTGGTTGGTTGGCTATTTGATTGATTGGTTGCCTATGGTTGGGTTCCTTACCAGGTGAATAAAAGGAACAAAGTAGCCAACAAACAGCAGCGACATGGACAGAACCCAAAACACAAACGACTTCATCTTCCAGACGGTCAAGTCAAAGAACTTCGGTTGCTCCTCCTTTTCCTTTCGAGCACGTTTATACTTATCAGGAAGAGGACGGTACAATAAGGCACTCACAAACAAGAGAAAAGAGAAACCGCACAGAATTCGGAGCATCGTTTTCCAGCCCAGGTTTGACATGATAAAGTGGTAAAAGGGTCCCATTGCTAATGCGCCAATACCGCTACCAGCTGTCACTATACCGTTAGCTAAGGGAAGATGCCTTTTGAAGTACTGGCCTGTAAAAGCAATTACAAAAGCGAAGAGTATGAAAGTTTGCAAACCTAATGCCTAAGTCAATTGCCGCATTTGAGTTAATCTCCTACAAAGCCCTTATTGTAAATATTCATTTATATATTCTTTTAGTTACCTCTGCTTTTCACTTTCATTTTCGCTTTTTTCAGCCTAACTGTGATTAATATGACCATGTAATATATTTTAAGATTTACTGTAGCTCTGCCATTGATTTTGGCCCCATGTGTAGTCTGTGTAACTATGATGATACTTTGTTTCAATTACTTAACTGAGGGAGCCCATTCCTTATAAGCCCGGTGGCTTGCCTTGGGCTTCCTCGCCTTTAGTGTTTAAATATTTAGTTTTTTCTTGCTTTTGTACAACTTATGGCAAAACAATAAACTGAACTGAACTGAACTATTAGGGTCGTCACGGAACGCCCCACATGAAAGCGTTGCGTGACAACCCAAATAAGGGCTGAGTAGAGGACTACATTTCAGATGGGTCGAATGCAATCTGCATTGTTCGACTCTGATGCCCCTTCCTACTGCGCAAACGTTCTACCTATATCGGGATGATCCGAAAAACTAAGTGTCGGGTTTAGTTAAGGACGGTGCCAACTAATACAAAGGTATTTGGCGCGGTTTATGACTATACGAGAAAAACGGATCTTGGCAAGGGCGGATTTTCAAGAGTAAAAACAAAAATTAGAAAAATGATTAGAGTTTGTATCAGAGATTTGGGAGAGCTGTCTCGTATAGTTTGATACAGACGGCTCCTAACTTTGTCACTATCTATCGTGATCTTTCACGTGGAGACGTTAGTTTATCCAGGAGGTGAAATGTATAGCTCGACTCAGTGTCTTGCTCAAACCAGAAATAACCTATACACCTTAATTTATTAGAAAATAAATAGCTTAGATAAAATAGTGATTTAACGATTTTAGTGGACAGTAAAAAAAATGGAGATAAGTGAAAGACAACAACAACAACAAAAAAAGAAGAATAGCGCACTTTTCATACGATTTTGACTATGTGATTTGGTGTTTTGTGTTGAACTCACCCAATATAAGCATAGTTGGGGCATAGTTTAAACTCGACCCAAGGCCCCAAAGAATGCTATATGTAACGTAAATGACGTAGAGACTGTTTGTAAATGACGTCAGCAACAGGCCAACAACCCCAATGAGACCGCCAACCGCTGACACAACACGACAGCCGTATCTTTGACACAAGCTGCTCGCTATTGGACCACAAAGGAAATTCATACCAAACGCAAGGGAACCAATCCATGCTGAAACACGAAAAAGCCAAGTGTTACTACTTCAGAATTAAAATTCGTGATTCTGAAATCCACTAAAACACATAGCCACCCCATACTGTGGATGGCATGGCAACGAATGACTGAACCTGAAGCGAACTGTAGAAATGGATGATGGACGGATGGATGGATGGATGGATGGATGGATGGATGGATGGATGGACGGACGGACGGACGGACGGACGGACGGACGGATGGATGGATGGATGGATGGATGGATGGATGGATGGATGGATGGATGGATGGATGGATGGATGGACGGACGGATGGATGGATGGATGGATGGATGGATGGATGGATGGATGGATGGATGGATGGATGGATGGATGGATGGACGGATGGATGGATGGATGGATGGGTGGGTGGATGGATGGCTAAAGAAAAGTCAGTTTTAATCGAGTGATTAAATTAATACTGAAAAACCCGCCGTCAAGCTTGGAATGAAGAAATATGCTAAAAGGCTAACAGTTATATCCAGAAATGCACCTAACCCTAAATTCGGGTACTTATAAAAGACAGACCTTTTTGTCATTTTCATTTGACTTCATGTTTGACAGAACTATTTGTGTTTTAGTAAGAATTACGGTTAGGGTACACCTTGTGATGTCTATCATACAGTTCATGCATTTCATTAGCGTGAATTTCTGGTTGGAAAAGAAGAGTGAAACATTTCAGGAAACGCCAAGAAATCATATTTTTGTTTACACACAACATAAATATCGCTCACAAGTTCGTGAACAGCTGAACTCGGCCCTTGTGTGCTTGGTTCGGAAAGAGAATGACGCTACGATCAAAATACGAAGAGATCAACTGACAGCGAACTGAAACAAAGATCAAACAAGATCCAAAATCGAAATTGTCTAACTGTTTGTCACAAAAAAGGCAGCAAACTAGTTGAATTTTGAGTTAGCATTTAAAGTGCTCGCTCTCTAAACGGCGAGGTTCCGGTGTTTACTCGTTAGAACAAACCGTGTAGTTTTAAAACGCTTCACGTTTGACGTTTTTAAACAATATGGTCTCAGAGCGCTTCTGCATTAAATGGAAGGCCCGCAGGATTGAGCACTCACCCGTTCGTTTTGCTGGATCACTGATCGGAAGGCGTACAAAACCTCAGAAATTCGGAACTGAATTATAAAAAAAAAGTAACGTTTTCTTTCTCGAAATGTGACCTTAAACCGTTCTTAACACCGAAAAATTGATCCTTTCTGTTTTCTGAGGAGCAAATATATCGTATCAAGACCAGCTAGCATTTTTGAAAAGCCAACGGCAGCTCGGAAATTCGATTTCGTTCTTTTCAATTTGTAGCTAAAGAATCCAATAGCTGTGCCAACCTTAACAAATTTGCCCTAATTAAAAAAGGCTATAAAATGATCTGGGACGCGGAAAAATATATATTTAGTTTTGCTTAATTGGTGCCCCTGAATAAAGTGACCTGATCAAACATGATCTGAATGTTGCGGTCGGAAATGCAACAAATGCGGTTTGGCGTCAGTTAGAACACTTCCTCATTCGTGCACACGAGCTAAACACGTGAAAAATAACACTGAATAAACACAGAAAGGAAGTTTGTACAAGAAAACCCTGTGTGAATTATAGTACGCGTACTATGCGCCCAACTGGAGCACCTGAGTCCCAGACGGCAAGCCTGTTAGGGAATATAATCTTCAGTCTGATTAAATGTTCCTGATGAAAGCAGAGAGTTCCACTCCAGAGCCGAGCAACGTTGCGGAAGACTCAATGTAAAACACTCATGTTGTACAAAACGCACACGGAAATTTGGACGTAACTAGAACGGGTTTTAATTTCAGCATTTCCTCTGTCTCAACAGTCAACAGCATCAATACGTTTGCTACAAGTCGTTCATCATCTCCCTCAGTCGCAGATCCCCATCTCGGCCACTGTTCAATGTTGACGTATTGATTCGTCTTTGTTCATCTACATTGTAGGGTGGAGGGGAAGAGGGGGCGGGGGGCAGGTGAAACCAAGTTAGACAACAGTATTGCCATAATCCCCTCCCCCCTTCGCCCTTCCCCTCCAGGAGAAACACTCATATCAGCTGCGAACTTTTCGCGCCAAAATGATGGTATCGCATAATTTTTAGCGAAACCAATGCTGAGTAGAGTTAAAGCAGTTTTCATAAAGGAATATCCCCCGTAAAAACTGACACTATATACAATAGCCATACAACCTCTGTCGAGGAGCCCATGACAGGTATATTTTTGTTCCACTGTCGGGTATTGTCATTGTTCACGTGTTGGGATTGTACGGCTTGATTGAAAAAGATACGATTTTATAAGGAATGCAAACATTTTAGAACACCGATTGAAGCACACAATTTTACAAAACGTATCAAGTGTCGTGAAATGCAAACATTTTAGAGCACCGATTGAAGCACACAATTTAACAAAACGTATCAAGTGTCGTGAAAAAAAAAGTAAAGAGCACAAATTAGCAAGCGTCTTGCATCATTTTATGTAACTTTAAACCTCAGGCAACTCTCTCTTAGCAGCCGGTCGGTCTCGCGTGACTTTAAAATTCCTTCGTGCCTGCCACCTGATTCGAGCCGGGTCACTTAGTCTAGAGGACGAAATGGCAAAAATTGCCTGATGGCAAACAAAGGGAGCAACTGGAAACAGAAAAAAGGAATGAAAGGAAAGTGGACCACGACAGATTGAAAGATTTATACACCCTTAATCGTTTGCTGATCTCATAAAATTCTGTTCTGTATGAAGGTCAAACCACATAATGGTTTTGTTTGCACAATTTTATTTGAATGCCGATTTGAGGAGAATTGTAGCCCGTCGAATTTCCTCAGCCAGTGTGGTTACTCGTATCCAATTTAGCCTACGTGTAAGATATATCCAAATGAGTCCCATTGTGGACAGTTTCCGAAGAAAAAATTATTGTTACGAATCATCAAGTAGAGGACCGAAGAGAATTGCTTGTTATCCAGTTTCGGCTCTTTTCCTATTAGTTCTCACTCAAGTGACATATTTAAGCGCGCATTAAAATCCATTAGAGAAAAAAAAAAGAGAAATGAAAAAACAAACAAACAATCTCACGTATCGCTCGTGAACAACATGGCAATATAGCTTGAGTTTCTTACAAGGAATTTAGTTTAATTAAATCACCTAGACGGAATAAACGGCTTACTGATGTCAAATATTTTTCTTTCAAAGCTATCAGTGCAAAGTTGGAGATATCTTACCCGCATCTGTGGGATCCGCGTTAAGATCCTTCATAAAGTAGGTATACAAGACTCCAAAGTTGTTATGAATGCCCAAGACGATGAACTGAATGATCGCGGCGGCTAGACAAATTATCCAACCGTAACCTCCATCGGGATACTCAGGTTCCGCGGAAACCTCGATTGTCGGGACTTTTACCGTCTCTGCATTCCTGGAGTCCTTATTCTTTAATTTCATCATTGGTAGGCTTCTTCTCCTTATAGTTTGCTGCCGCGTAATCTCTGGGACTCCTGTGTGGGATGGACAGAGAAATTCAGGCCGTTTGGTACTTTCACAAGAAGAAGGGACGAGGGACAAAATAATGTCTGTAGGATAGGGTTGCAAGAATTTCTATTAAGACTGAATGTGCATTCATTTGCGAAGTTATTTTTAGTCTGAATCACAACCATAAAAGGCCAAAAAGGGGGCGTTACCTAGGAGGAGCATTACATCTCTCACACTATTGGTTATCTAAAATCACGCTATATGTCTTTCGGAGATCACACGTCCAAGAACATAGCCTGAAGGGGCGATTTTACAGTAGGAAATTAAATTTATTATTTATTCTGTTTGAGAGAACGACGGTTTGTCAACGAAGCTTGTAAAAGCAAAACCAAATCAAACGCAAATTGCTTTTGACACTAGGCTGTCAATCGCTCAGGTTGCAATTGCACGCAATTCAAGAAAAGTATCATGATTGGTTAGTGTTGCAAGGCTCAATTAAACTCCGAATTTTTCCCTTAGTGCTTCACAATTTTTGATTACGAAGCTAAAGGGAGACTAGCATAGGTGCTTGTAGGTGCAGACGCCTTCGTGCGGGTTAGAAAGGACGGGATAAAAGTCATAAAAAGACATAAGTTTGAAAGGTTATTAAAACAAGGATTAAAAGTTAACAGATAAGGAGGACCCTTCAAAGAAGACTCATCATTAAATCAATAGTCTCAATATGTTGACCTCCTGAATATTTTCTTTAAAAACTTGATGTACACTTGACTTTCTATGTTTGTATTTCTCCTTATCTGATTCTTCTTTGCTTTCGTGTTTTCAATTTAAGGTTCTTTTCTTAGCTTTCTAACGTCACGTCCCATTCAGCAAAAAAAAAGTGGCATCTAATCCTCCTACTATCAAGCTGTAATTTTACTCTGGAACAAGCTAATAAGTCTTGATAACGCCAATCATGTATAATACAGACATGTGCCTTGCAAACATGCTAGCAGTGAACCTAAAGGCTAATTTTACGCGTACCGATTCTAGTAATTTGGCCTATTTGGCCCAATTTGACAAAGAAGTTGAGTGAGCGGCCAAAAGTCGACCCGATTTTTAAAAATCTGTGACAGTGCAGACAGTGCTACATTTATATTTAGTCAGGCCGATTTTCACTCAGCTGTACACCCCAAACAAATTAAATTGTAACGTGTAAATTGGCGCATACTTTTGAACCTTAACCTACTAATCAATATAATCGGTGCGTGTAAAGTTAGCCTTATGCCTAACTATCCGTTATCTGTCTCCGGAGCAGGAGAAAGTATTACTCACGTTTTCGTGTTTTTATATCAATCTCCAGTAGCCAGGTCAAGAGCAAAAGAGAGATCAAACTGCAATCTCGACTGATCGTTTTAACGCGAAAGAACCTGGGCGCTTACCAACAACTTGCGCATTATTGCGAACACAGCCCACCTTGGGAGTCTGCTGGGGTTTTCCCCTGTTCAGTTCCTTTCAGTTCACAAGGAAAGAGCAAAGCCTGTGCCAGTGATCTGTGTCAACCTAATTCGCTCCTGCCTGGGCACAGCTGCCTGCTATCATAGAAGGACTAATCCGGAGAAATCAGATTTCAAAAACACAGTGGGTTGCACTGCGTACAAAGGGACAACGTTTTTAACGTCGTAAGAAATGTGATTCCAACTTCCATATTGAACTAAACGACTTGGTTGATCATGCAAACCAACCACATTTTTTAGACTTTACAGAGGTTAAAAATCAGTTGAGATAGATTACCTCGGTTTTTTGCTCTGCGCGAAATTTGTGGGTACTGAGTAGTCTACAATTAGACGATCGACTCACAAGGAATGCTTGTGTCAAATAGTGATTGAAGAGTGAAGAACCTAACGAAAAAGAGGCAAACAAAAATAGGCCGCTGCCCGAGGAAGATCTGAGACGCAAGCCAGGCATGTCTGAAGCATGTATTAGATAGCCGGATATGGATTAAGCTGAAGCCTCGTTCAGTTTGACGGGAATGTGACAACGAGAGTTCACAGTTCTCAGAACTCACGTGAGGGTGTAGGAGGGCCATCGACAGATGGAGTTTGAAGCCAAACAAGAACGAGAGTTCAGTGAATTATGGAGATTACAAGAGTACATCCCATCTCTTCAAGAACACGCAAGAGCCTATGAGTAATTTGATGAAAAATGAAAGATCATGATGAGATGAACTGAAAGTTACTGTATGGGAGTTTCACGATCAGTAATTGTGCAAATGAGATTAAGGCAATTTTTTGTTGAAAGATAGTAGCTGATAGTATTGACTTCTACATGCCAGATTTCATGCTGATGAGGGGAATCTCTTCCCTCTCGTGTAAATAAACCAAACCGGATAGCAGGGCTGACACAACGGCAAAGGGCTTGTTTATTTGGGCCAATATTTAACTCACTTACCCCCCCCCCCCCCCCGCTCCCCAGTCCCCCCTTTTCTCTCAATTTTTTTTCTCGCTCCCACCCCCTCGCCATCCCCCACCCCTCTCCCTCCCCCACCTGCTCTCCCTCCCCGTTTACGCCTGTCGCCCAGGCCAATAAATATTTGTCGATACATCCATAATAAAAATTGCTGGATCGAAATGCAGTTTGTTATTTTATCACGTACGCTGCATAATACCCTTCATCAGTGCCTGTTCA
Source organism: Pavona decussata (assembly GCF_977016875.1). NCBI lineage: Eukaryota > Metazoa > Cnidaria > Anthozoa > Scleractinia > Agariciidae > Pavona > Pavona decussata. Next base: position 2,567,684 of record NW_028145455.1, read on the forward strand.
GAACAGCATACGAGCATAATTTTCTAATTTTAGCTTCCTTTCCTCAGAGAAAATGAAAGACCTTTGTTTGGCCTGTTAATTAGCACAAAAAAATTCAGTTTGGTAATATAGGTAATTTTAAGTTTCACGCTTCTCGGATTTTAAATGTTTGGTGAAAATTGTTTTGCGTACGGCCGGAGTGACTCAGTAATTGCGAACTCCCATTTTGGTACTGCAGTCGTGTCATGCACTCCTCAAACCGGAAAAAAAGATATGCAAGACGAAAGTAGAGCTTTCACACTTCGATGATTCGACTACTGGTTGAAATTGAGTTGGACTGTATTAGAAAATAATGGCGGTGTAATTGTTTACATCGCATTGATTGTTTACAGAAATCAAGTAATCAGTCAAAGTATTTGTTGATCAAAAAAATAACAACCATCCCTGAGCCATTGCGGACCGCTACGCAAGTTCCTACATACCTTCGTATAATTCTTTGCTTCTTCTGCACAACTGAGGTTCCTGAAAAAACTCTCTGCCCCAAACTAAGAGTATCGGCCAATTTGTTCCGTTCCTCCAAATCTGCAAGCCAAGACCTCTTGGTCCCACAATTTATGACACGCTTGATCGTGGTGTTATTCTCAAAAATAACTCTTCACGAAATTCACCTTGGCACGATTTTTTTCAACTTTATGTCACGAGAGACCGCTATACTGATATTAGCTTACGTAACGTTGCATGCAGATCCCGGCATAAAATGGACAAAAGACTTTCACGTGAAAATACCTTGATCTTTGGACTCTAAATGGTGCGTATAATTAGGTGCACACAATTTTATGTAGGTCAACATAGCAGTGTTCTCTAAATAAAATCTAGAACTATTCTGACAAAGTTTAAGAGTAAGGTCAACGTAACTTTTCAAATTGGTGTAATTATTATCCGGGTTTTTATCTGACGTGCAGAGCCTTGGTTCGCTGAAATGCTAGGTCCCATACTTGATTTCTGTACTGATATAGCCTCGGGCCACAGGTTTTTGTCTACAAAATAATTTTCTGTAGCCGCATAAGTTATGTATATTATTGACGGGAAAAAAATACACCCGATGACTTGAACGGTTGTTGTATCTCTCTTATAAAATAAATGTTAAAAGTTTGGTTCTTTTTCAGCCTGCGGCGATGAAAACAATTTTACTGCGAAGTTACTGGAATTAAGGACTTTGATCAGGGGTCAATATATTTTCTACAAACTAGTATATTTTATAAACCCAGAAAGTGGAGGTTCAGTTTCAATATCATTCACAAGTATTTTTGTCATTTTTCATGTCAACAAAAAATGTAGATCATGGGAAACCCATTCAGCGACAAATGTTTGATGTGGTAAAGGAAGAAAAAGTGTTACTTAACAGATTGAATTTCCTTGGGATATTTTACTTCAGGAAGGTAAAAGTAGAGAGAATTATGAATAAAACTGAATGAATCACTTATTTTTAGATACGATGGTTCCATAAGCTTATAATAACTTCTTCACTTGAAAGCCCTTGTATAGATATAAGCGAGACAATATTTACATCTCAAATACGTGTACATACAAAATATTTAACATGGATCATATAGATAATAATAATAATAATAATAATAATAATAATAATAATAATAATAATAATAATAAAAATACATAAATAACTATTTAGCCAGTATCAAGCGACGGTCTAGCGGCGTTTGATAGGTTCTTTTTAAAAATAGGCAGTCTCAGACTGCATGTGTCTACTGCAGTTATGGTATAGAAATGTGATATAAAAGAATTGAAGAAAAGGGAAATAAGACTGAAATGAAAACGAAGAGGGAGGAGTGGAAATAGGATAGAGATTAAAAAAATGGTTGTAAAAATGTTGCACAGAATACTGGTGAGATTGAGATTAAGCTGGTATCGTTTACCACAACCATTTTGTAAGAAGAGAACTGTAACTTTATTCTAACATAAACAATATATTATATAATCTTACAACGTGAACCACAACTTTGTACTGAAAGCAATGCAGCAAAGTTCTAAACATAAAGTACTGAAAGCAAAGTTCTAACCTGAAACGTAGGCATAAAATGCAACAGAAACTATCAATTAATCTATACTGAACTTATGAATGGCAAGTAGCATTCTTTAACCCTTTGACTCCTGTCGTGTTTCCATAGTTTTCGCATATATTAACTTTTTCCTAGAGCGGGTTAAAATCCGCCGTAGATAAATAAATATCGTTGGCTTCCAAAATTAACTGCATATTAAACTGGAATGATTGAACAAAATGTTTTCTGACGTAAAATGATATCGTTACTATTAATCATTTGCCGAAAAACACACTTGAACGCAAAAATATCTAAAATTCACGGCATGTTGATGAAGACCTTTGGCATATCAAATTTCAACCCGCTTATGCAAATTGTCCTTGAATACGCATTTGTCGCTTCTCAAGCGCATATATGAATTGACAAAGACACAAAAATCAACAAAAAGCTTTTCCAACAAAACATTTTATTGAAATAAACGATGCATTTGCTTTTAGAGGCCAAAACTTTCAGTTTTTTTTTGGGTGCGTACAAACACGCATGTAAAATTTGAAGACACTCCGTGTTTGTTCAAAGCGATCCCTAGCAGTAAATTCCGGCACGTTTGCGATGAAAATTACAGAAGTTACAGAATTCTGGTTCAAATCATCACTTAAACTATTTGTAAAAAGCAAATCAACATCGGAAAACATCATTTACCGTATTGTCGCCATTGTCCTGATCCGGAAATACAATCGCTCAGATCTCGGTCAGTCGAGGATTCGATAGGATTCCATTTGGGATTCCTGTGGCATTTACGCTCTTACACTCTTTCACTCTTTCACTCTTTCACTCTTTCACTCAACCCGATGACATAGTGTCTACGCTTCTCTAGAAGCCGTAGACACAAAAATAGCTTTTGATTCTGAAGTCTTTAAATTCAGAGGTTCAAGAGAATTCCAAAGTTTAGCTCCTTTGTAGCATTCACGGTTTTCGGGGTATGAGTCATTTCTATATTTATAATATTTTCTCTGACTCGAGATTCATAGGTGGTACCGCCACTGCTGCTTTGGGAAACAGTGTCCGGGGTAAACATTAGAAGGCAAAATCGCTTATCCCTTCTCAGGGCCAGATTATCCAAGTTGAGAAATTGAAGGAGATATACAGGCCCGCAAATGATCCCCGGACGGGAAATGACCCCCACATTGAACCGCAAAACGATCCTCAATCGCCTCACCATAAATGTAGAATGGAAGTTGTGAAATTTGCATGCAGATAGTTTAAATGTAACGACTGGTGTTATTAAGAACAAGAAAAGAATTCTATAAAGTTTAAATCCACTGTCCAAATCCATTCTATATTTATGGTGAGACGATCGGGGATCATTTCCCGTCCGGGGATGATTTGCGGTTCAATTTGGGGATCGTTTCCGGTCCGGGATCATTTCCGGGTCGGGATCATTTGCAGGCTTGTACAGAGATCGTCAGATCTCGCATCGTAACCTCGACAGGTAACGATACAGGTTGCCCTATTTTGTAATTTTTGAATTTTGTTGGCCAGACCTTTATTCAAATTACCCCCAAACAGCATCACAATAGGCGAAGACAGGCTGTATCAAAGCATTATTGCGTTCGACGTAGGAAGAACGCTTCCTAATACGGATTTGAGTCGAGATTTTATGGGACTTGTCGTGGATATGCCGGATGGATCTTGGGACGCATATCTGGCATCCCCCGCAGATTTTTTTGCAGGGGCGGATGACATCACAAAGAGAGAGAGCCTGGGATCGAGATTGGCCTGGGCTTGTTTGGTGACATCAAACCTACGATTATTTATAGTATTTATATTGTGAGACCACTCAGTAACGGTACGACTTAGTTAGCACACCTTAACAACGTGTTCATTCCGTTTGAGGTTTTCAGCTAGGTGAACTTCCAGTGAAAATACAAAACTGAATGCAAGGCTGACACTACGGCAAAGGGCAGATTTATTAGTGGCCAATATTTCGACTAATAGAATTAGTCTTCCTCAGGGCCAGAGCTATACTGAAGGAAAATATAGTAACGGCTCCTTAAATTAAAGTTTGAAAAATACATGGAAAAAAATGATTGGCTAATACATGATATGAAGACAGCGTACTAGTTGTAAATATGCGGAGATAACAAAAATATAGAAGTGTATAATCAAGGTTCAGCGTTCGTTTTTTCTGTTAATGCCTTCTGGAGATAACGTTTTCCCTCTATAAATTAGAAAAGCCTCGCGTGCCTTACGGCGGGAGGCATTGATGGTGACTTGTAGTTCGAGAGGGATGAGTCGCATGTCCACAGAAGAGTGACCTGGTAAGTTGAAGTGTGTAGGGACTGCTGCTGTAGAGTTGGCGTGATGTGGGTTGTTTGTCGCTGGTCTGTGTTCTGTGAACCTTTCACGGATCGTGCGTTTGGTTTCCCCTATATACTGTTTTTTACATTTTTTACATTCAATCATATATGTAAGGTTAGTAGAATTACAGGTTATACGTTGTTTTATTTGTCTTGTTTCGCCGGTGTTGCTAAAAGTGTACGAAGTTCTTGCATCGTCAATGTAAGGGCAAGTGAGACATCCATGAGTGGAGTTGCAGCGGAAAGTGCCAGAGGTGAGCTTTGGTGTCGTGTTAGTGTTCTTTAGTTTTACTCGAACCAAAAGGTCGCGAAGGTTTGGTGAACGACGGTAAGCGATGAATGGTTTATCTTTGAATATTTTTTGAAGGCGATCTGTGGAGTTGAGAATAGGTTGTTTCCTGTGAAGTATTCTTGAATATTAGCAAGAGAGGACCTCTCTTGATATTAGGTAGTGCTGGGTTATAAGTGATCGTGAAGGGGACTGGGGTGTTGAATTTATCTTACCAGCAAGTTTAATTCCTGCGTTGTGTGGACCTCCTGCATTCAGAAGTTTTTCTATTATGATGTTATAGGCCAAAAATAAGCTTCGCACCAAAACGAGGCTGTGCCTCGTGCACGTCTAAGAAAATGTGTCCCAGATGGGAAGGAAAGACACTGTCGCGTCCTATATAATGTTTTCAGCATCATTAGGTTTTCGGAGCTCCCTCGGCGGGTGGATCGGTGAGGGTGGGACTCTGCAGAGCATTGTTCCATAGTCACCCATATTGGCCAACACTGTTCCATGGTCACCCATATTGGCCAACATTGGTCCCTGGTCACCCATATTGGCGAATATAGGTCTGTGGTCACCCATATTGACCAATATTTGTCTATGGTCACCGATATTGGCCCGTAGTTGCCCATATTGGCTCAGCCATACGGGCCAACATTGGTCTTTGGTGTCCCATATCGCCCATTGTTTGTCCATGTTGGCCCATATTGCTATATAGTTACCCAAAGTGACCAAACCAGTATTGGTCCATAATGTCCTAAGACATTTTGGGACAATATTAGCCGATGTGAGTTGCCTAAGCCCAAAGTGTGTTCATACTTCCCCGGACAACTGAATCCGAGAAAGGTTACTGCCAAAAGCTTTCCTTAAGAAACTTTTCGTCCGGAAATTTCCGATACCAGAAAAGTCTTCAATCGCCAATTTGAAACTCCAAAAAGGTCTTCGCGCATCCTCGTCGCTAGTATTTTTTTAACGCCCTTCTAGTGGCCGCCTTTTTCTCAAGCTTTATTCTCAATTCTTTTTCTTGTTTAGTTATTGGCGTCGATTTCTCCGTTCGTACAACCTTGCCATTCCGGCTACTTAATTCGATTCTTTTCAACGTAATACACACCAGTATGTTTGGCTATGTTTATTTTACTGCTCTAAAAAATGCAAAAAAAACCAAAGTGACTCGACTTTTCGATGTGAAAGCTAACATCATTATCAAGAAATAAAGTCAATTGAAGTTGGGTAGGTCAGCAATAGAGTTCAAAATGACTAAAATCAGTAACAAGAAGCGGCATTCTTTTGCGCGAAGTTCAGTAACTCCTCGGGTCATATAAGGACTTTTGCGCGAATTGAATCACTTTGCACGTTCGGCTCTGATTTTCAGTTTTGTGACGTTTCTGTTGATGTTTTTATATGCCACAAGGAAATCTTAGTACTTCAGGTTAACTTTGACACGAGCAAAAATCTTCCACGAGAACGAACTTGGCCATCCTTGGACGTAAGAACAAACACATTGCTAAACTGAAGAAAATAGGTCGGAAAACTTGCTGGTGCGCATTACGTTCCATTCTGTCATTATCTGCTGCCGATACCTGTAGACAAAAAAAGAGGCTTGTTGCAGCCTACGGGCTGTACGTTTCTACCATGTTTTATTAAGAAAACCGTCCTTCTCTTCGCTGAAGTCCAAGTGAAGCCACCGTCGAGTCATGTTCTGTCTTGATCGACGGCCTCCAAACGCCCCAACTACTCCGCTCCTCGGTTTAGAGTTCTTTTGTTATGACACTTTAGTTATGCGCTGTTTAGATCGATGGCGAAGTGTGTCCGGCCTTTACGTCTACTGATGTGCTGGTGACTGGTCTAAAATAAAGACACTTGTAAATGACGCCACGGCGAAGTCCGAGACCGCAAAGAAAACGGACATTGGCCTGCAATGAAAATAGCAACGTACTCAACATATTGAAGGTCCAAAACTGGAAAACAAAAAATACTTATCTCTGGTTTATTGAGCCACAGAACGGATCATACGGAACACATGAATTCACTGGTACCTTTTAGCTTCGTTGCTAATCGTCTAGCACTCACTTTCTATCAAGCCAAGGTCCGACTGCTCAACGGTCAGTGCTAACTTGATGAAGAACTTTTTCAAACCCGAATACTGGGTAATTTGAATATATAATATGCTATATAAACTTCATTTTTCGTGCATTCCAAGACACCAGGCTAATTTTCCCCGGCATTTTATTGGAACTATTACAATAGACAATTAATAGACAATTGATGTTAGTGGACAAAATTATTCAACTGACTCAGATGTTTCGCCGGCACCTTTGTCCAAAGAAGCTTGTGGAATGGCATGTATTAAGGTGAATGGAAAGCATAATCAGTGACAAAAGGCGAAAGGCGAGTAAGGGAGTAATTTACCTGTACATTAATAATGAAAAGTATGGAGTATACGGAATAAAGTCATGATAATGCGTGCTTTCTTGAGCATTTTTGAAATGGTTCTAAACGGGCGTCCACTGCAGTTCTGGCATGGGTGATTTGGGGCCAAGGCATTGATTCGCTGGACAGGTACTTTTGTGAATCGAGCAACATTTCCTTTCTTTGAGACCAAGATCTGAGAGAAAGAGTCAGCTGCAACTGGGTAGAATGAATAACTCCTCAAGTCTGAATACTGCCGGCTTAATGTGAACATCAAGCAATTAAATAGTTCGCCGAAAACTATGAGACTGGAAAATGACCAGCCGAGTCGTGATCTTTGTTAAAATTTTCACATTCCGAAAAATTTGTGAGATGTTTATTCCAGTTTCAGTTTTCTCCTGAAAGTAGATGTTTGTGGTTATAGAGATTATTTCGTTTCGTTGCAAACATTTACCGCTTCATTTCCAGCTTTTCCGCCTTACATGCTTGCCCAAATAAACAATTCAAGCTTTTTTACAGGAAGCAAAATACTTAACAACTATCCTGCGAAATCGCGCAGTATATCGTCAGATACTCTATTATGATTAGCTGATCAAGGCCGTTAGGCCGAGTTGGCTAAACTCAGGGTATATTCCGCAGGATTGAGCAGGATAATCGGTTTCATAATTATTCAACACATTGATAACAAAGCACAGTTTTATTGCAGAAAAGCTGGAAACGATCTTCCGAGGTCGTAACTTTTCAGTTAACAAGGAAGCCCGATTAAGGCTTAATAAGCGGTCGGATTTTTTTTCCCATTGTATGCCTCCCTGAATTTTTAACCTTCTGTTTTTCGGCGCGATCAAGGGGACTTGTGCAACGGCCATGCAATGTTTGGTTTTCACTGACGTTTCCTCCCCCTTTTTCGTCCGGCCCAATTTGTTCAAAAATAAACCCAACCCCTCTCCCGTCCACCCCCACCCCATCGCCGGTCCTTCCACGACTAGACTGACAAGCGCATGTAACGAACGAAACTATACGACTGCATTAGGTATTAGACCATATTAAACTACATTAGACTGTACAAGAGAGTATAAGTGCGCTCTCTTGGACTGAATTGATAAACAACCTTCAAGTGACTGAAGATATCACGAAGTCTATCCATAAGGAGGAGGAAGATGCACAAATATATCTCTCTTCTCGCCTCTATCATTCAGGGCACGAAATTTGATGGAGGAAATTATTCAGAAACTTATCAGGGTGGAAAAAAAAGTAACAAAAATTGAGGTGAGCGTTTTTGGAAACTCGCTTGGAAAGGACCACAGACATGTTCAAATTGACGCCCATCAAAAAGGAAGAAAAGAAGAAAACGGTCTCAAAAGGAGAACCGAAGGAAAGCTAAAATTTAAAGCGCAGAGGTTCTAGAAAAGTAAGCAACATGGAAAAGATTCAACTGTTTATTTCAAATGCTCTCCCCTCTTAAGTAATTGAAAAGCACTTGAAATTTAAAGTTCAAAGCTCCTTTTCAAATATATTACAGTCGGACCTCTATTAAGCGGCCACCCTGGGGACTTTGAAAACTGTTAATAGAGGTTGGCCGTTGAATAGAGGTATCGAATACAGCACTTTACTGACAAATAAATAATTCGGCACTTTGAAAAGTGGCCGCTTAATGGAGGGTGGTCGCTTAATAGGTGGCCGCTTAATAGAGGTCCGACTGTACTCAAGTTAAGTATCTTTGACAGATGATTCATGAGAGAGGAATGCTTCCCAATGCCGGAATCTGTTTCTTGTATTCGATGTAAACATATATTTTGGCTTATTCCTAGAAATTCTAAAACTTCAGTGTTCAGTTTTAAAAGTACGATAGTATTTAATTTTATTTTACTTTATTATATTCACTTCTCACTGAAGCCTATTTTTTATCCGTTTTCTTGTATTACATTTTTGCTTCATAGAAACTGAGTTCTTAGTATTTTCAGTAATTTAACTTTTAAATTAGGGAAAACAACACCTCTAGACACTTACCTTAAAATAAACCGTTATTACTTCCTTTAGAAGGTGTTTTCAGCTGTGAAATTGGAAATTGATATACCCGATCTTTAACGAACGTTTGTTTTAGGCTCATGCTCGCTCGCACCTTGAGCTTTGACTTCATTCGCACACTTTAACACCTCTAGGTTCTGCGCTGCCAACTCAATCATTTTCAGTTGAATTTTTACTCTTCTTTTAGTCTTAAACTAAAATCTGTTTCGACAGGATCTTAGTAAAACTTCGTAATTTTCAGGCTAGCGATTTGAATTGCTGTATTGGAATTCAGCCTTTCAGATATCCGTTACGTTTTTCAAATGTTGCGCGAACAAAGAAACCTTACCTAATTTCTTATTCGTTTACCTTTCCGGCTCATACCAACTGAAGACACCTACTTTTCACATAACAATATGTAAAAACCAATTAACTTTAACGTTCAACATGAATAGAGCTACTTTGTAAACCACAATCTCTAGTAGATTCTTGATCCTGAGCTTTGAGAATGACAACTCTTGAGCTTAACAAACAAGTTGATCACCTATCCTCATTCGTATTCCTAAAATCTGTCCCGTAACATCAAGAGTGCGTGAAGAACTTTCCAAGCAACAGAAAACGTGATGCAAAGCTACGAAAAGGAAAGAGATGATGGAAGTGATGATGGCAAGGATTTAAAGATGATAACAACAGCAATACAGGGGCAATGCAAACGACTACCTTTTTGATTTGCAGAAGCCCTCAATTAATAAAGTTTGTGAAAATAAGTATTACCGGCATGAAAATAAAACTATTTTCCTATGAAAGATGTCGCACCTATCATCAATGCATCTCAGAAATTTGGCTTTAACAAATAATTGGGATTGTTTACCTACTGATGTTTTGGTGAGCCCTTAAAAAGTTGTGTCATTTCTGCGACAGAATTGCTTATTTATATCCCCCCTTTCTTCCTATTTGCACCAGCCACCCCCCCCCCCCCTTTCCTCGAAATAATGACCACTTCCCGTCCTAAACAGCTGTCTCCCTCGCAACGGTTCTTTAGCGAGCTTTAGCAACGACCACGGCAACCGCAGCAAAAACATCACTATAAAAATGAATTCGCGTTTTCTCAAACGTCGTCGCGATTATTCCAACGTCAAATGTAGGTGAAATTTCCTGGAGTTGAGTTCTTGGAGACCGCACCCAAGTTTAGAAAGAGAAAGAAAAATTCGGCCGCGTGTGTTTACGTTCTCAATAAAACGTTCCATCAGGAAATTTAACGTCCTAGTCGTGCAGTGACGGCAAACAAATGTACCAACAAGTGTAATGCACGTGCAGAGTTGCTTTTTTGGTTATTTAAGCCTATTCCTTTTTTTTGACGTTCTCGTTGCCGCCGCCGTCCGCGTCCTCGTTGATAAAGCTCCCTTTTGTCTCGTCACGTAACGGGATGAGCGTTTCGTGACGAGACAAAGAACGGCTGCGAGGGAGACTAACAACAAGTCGTAAAAGGTCGTAAAATTCGGGGAATTAGCCGTTTGCTGAAAGCTTTTAGCTAAATTATCCAAGCAGATCATACTGTATTGGCTGACGGAATAAACTAAACGATCCGAGACATTCATGTGAAAATATTTCAATAGGAAGCTTTAGTGAAAACTGCATCAAGAAAATATTTCAATTTGTTCTTATTATTGCTGTTGTTGTTGTTGTTGTTGTTGTTGATGTTATTATTATTATTATTATTATTATTATTATTATTATTATTATTATTATTATTATTATTATTATTATTATTAGAAATTTTAAAATACTCCCAACGTAAAGAACGAAAATTGTGCCCTCTGATTTTTATGCAAATTACATATTTTGCCACAAACTCTCCCATCGAAATATTTTCACGTTTATGGACCGGTCTGAAATTGTTGAAATACAGCAGAACTAGAGGATATTGATAATAATTTATTGCCTGGTTTTAAAAGTGGTTTCCGAGCACTACCCCCGAAAGTGACATCGTGCTTCGTTGCTAATCATTATTCCGTGGTTAAATTCTCGCGGGATTATTTCGCCAAATTTACATGTGCATTACGTTAGTTAACGGCAGTTTAATTGTGCAGCGAGAAGGGTGGGAATAACCGCGATGGAGGAAGAAAACTCTCTCGCATTCTCACCGACACCGACCATCGAGTCGAAGGAAAACCCTTTCGTTTTCATTGAAGATGTCGCAAAGAAGCCTTGCGCAGCGACAAGCGGTTATGAGGTCGGTAACCAAAACAACGTGATGACGAATTCTTGTAAACTTGATTCATTTTAATGCTGCGGCTGAAGCGGTTTTGCTAAGCTGTTCAGTCTCAAGCAGTTTCGAGAATATGTAATTAAGGCTCAAGATCGAGGCATTTCAAGGTATTAACGGATATCAAATAACTGTCTAGTTTCATTTTCTTGGTTTGCAGAGTGACACTTCATCCAGCGACGATGACGAAATCGAACACTGTTCGGCAGCCGGGTTTTATCCGATTCACCCTGGTAGGAAGATTTAAAACTCTTTTGTAATTAAACTTCTCAGGGTTAGCTGCTGTGTCAATCTTTATGTTTCTATACGAGCACCTGAATGGACAATTTCCATAATTACAGTTCTTAGTTTGATGTAAAATATGAGAAGGTTCGCTCCAAACCGGAATTGGGTTCGTCACCGGAAATATTGTTATTGTTGTGTTTACCAACAAGGTCCATCGGAAAATATCTCCTAGCAGCTGTCGGACCCTTGATTCAACACAAAAAACCACCTTTGATCTTTTCGATGTATGTACACGGCGCTTGAAACTCTGTTTGCGCTGCAATATTTGGCGATGAATGTATCTTTTTTACATATGCAAAATACGTCGGTGTTTTATGTCAATGTAACCTATCCGAGAGTTGACGTCAAAATTTGTGCCGAGTGGAGTTGAACGGGCCGCCATTTTGAAGGATCGTTGGCTTGCGTTTCGTCGGTAAGGCTAGCCAGGCCTCCGTTTATGGAATACACTGGGATATGAGTGTACGAAAGAACGAAGAGAAAGGTATTTGAATTGTTTTTTTGTTATACAATCCGCTGGGAATACACCTCCAGTGTGATATTTCATATTTGCAATTCAACTTTTTGGCCGCTGGATCCACCATCATGGCGATGCCATTTGAAGTTTTTGCCTCTCACATCATTACTAGTATTGATTGCATGAAACTTCTATAATCGATTTGCTGTTATAAGTGATACTCTTTTGCGCAAAGGCTATGAAAAATGATTGGTTTTTCGTAATTTTTCTTTTGTTTTGGGGTGAGGACTATGCAAACCACCTTTGATGTCAATTCGTACATAGCGAATTTTGATCGCTGTTTTTTTTCTCTATTTACTCTTTTGGGGCAGAGTTTATCGATTATTATTAGACCCGACGAACCATTCATAGTAATTTCTTTTAGTAATGTATATTTTGGCCTTTCATTGCAAAGGAAAATTATGATTGCTACAGAGGTTCATTTTGTGAGAACTTAATCTAAAGAGCTTATGGTTTACCGGTTATTTTTCAACTTTGCACGGAAATTTATTTGTGTGGTCTGGTTGTTTATTTTCAACTGTGGCAAAGTAAACATTGGGCTGTGGTTCTTGTATTTATGACCATTTATGAACAAAAACGACGTTTCACTTTCGGTATAAATAAATTTTCCCCCGGACGTTCACTTTCAAATTGCCGTAACTTATGGCTCCCGGTTTAGTGACATCTGCGTCTATTTTCAATACTTGGCAAGGAAATAACTATTGACAACGGGCTTTGTGTATTTCTATGGGGGTTCTGGAGAAATAAAACAAGTAGCCTGGCTATATTTGCAAAATATTTCGCCGGCGATCTTGTTAGGAAGAAATAAATTATTTGTGAGTTACGAAAGCTAGGTCTGGCTACGCTGGCTCTCTTTTACATGTTGTGGTTTTCAGAGATTGGTACGTACGGGAAATTCCTGGTGGAAGATTTATAACAGCGTTTCTCTAATAACTCTGTTTTCACGCGAGTTATGTCAAATAACGGAAATTTGGAGCCGAAAGACGAAACGAGTGAAGGAAAGCGAGCTAAAAACACTCCGAAACGAAGAAAATTCCGTTCGTTTTCGTTAGGTAAGTCTATCTGAAATTTGCATGAAAGCGACAATTTATTTTGATTGAAATCAGCATCGAGATTTTCGATTATGTTAAGCTTAGGCTCTATTTCAAGCCTAATTTTTGTCAAATGGTGGAATATTTTATTCAAGGCTTTTTGATTTACTCCGATGCCCCAGAACGGAGTCAAATGTTTTTTCATGGTGGGGATTGTATTAAAACTGAAAGTATCGTAAACTAAGTTATATAGTTTTGATGCTTGTTCTCGTTAGGGAACCAAGTGTTAATTTTTTTAAAAAAAAGCTAATTTATAAGTGACACATTTGTCGGAGGGTTAGCGATTGCCTTCACACGTTGTTCGTGTACTTATGTTCAAGTACGTTTATTCAACGTTTTGCCAATCGCTTTACTTCCTAGCTTTGATATTTGCTTTCAAAAATGTGTCAACGTTAATTTCAGTTTCTGTCACCTGGTGAAAGATTTTTTTGTATATACTTATGAACTGAAATAATGACTTCATCAGAATCGTCAGCTGGCCACCTCTGCTTTTGAAAAATAATGACAAAACCATCACATGGATACTTGATATGTCTGTAAGAAGCTTAATAAGTTGGGGGCAGATTGGGTGAATAGGTTTTGTAAGTGGCATTTAAGTACTAATATTGGTTTTGAGCGAATATTTAGTGGGGACCATGTATCTTTAATAACTTAAAAACAGTTTGCTGCCAAGTTCTGAGAACCAAAACATGACATTGTCATGTTAATATTGTGCACAGGATTAAAATATGTCACTGTTGCAATTAAACCTTTTTGCGAGATTGAGACCATATTTATTGCTGTAATATATGATGCTATCCTTTCAACCGTTAATTTAATTGCAGCAGAATAATTGGCTATGATTTAATATCTTATCCAAGTGTTGGAAAGGTTGTTTCGGCTTATTACTAGTTCAATATACTTGTGTTGATACTTTTCGGCAATATCTCATATTTAAAGGGGCCAAGATTTGCATTAAAACAAGAGTAGTGATGAATTAGAAATTATAGTTTTAATAATGAAATAGATTTTGAAACTAGCATTACATACATATGAACTACAGTTTATCAACACATTTAGGAGTGCCTACTGTTTGTTTTGCTTTATTATTTTTCTGCTGTTAGTTTGGAACTTACATTTTTTAATTATGTATATACATGTAATTTTGTTTGACATTTTAATTAGGAATTAATATTTTATATTCTTTTGTAACTGCGATGTTCTTCATTAATTTTAGTATTGTAAATAGTTTTATTACTAAAATATTGGTCGTTGTAAATTTTATAATGCAGAGCCTTCTGGATGACAGTCTCTTTGGTGACTGTCACTCTACCTAAATTAAGTTACCTAGTACTTTCTTTCGATAAAATAGCAAGTTCCCTTGAACACCCTAAATACATGACACACTTCCTTTGAATAGAGAGTAAAGGATGATTTACATGGTACAACTTTGTCGCATGCGACAAGCTTACGACAGGCCTACGACACGAATTGTTTCGTGTAAATCAAACCTACAACTCGCTTACGACTGTTGTGTAAATCACAAAAAATGTTATAGGATTTTAAAACATTTTTTGAAATCCTACGACAATGCTAGGTATAGGCAATGTTGAATGACGAGAGTTGTGTGCGATTTTTGCATGAAGCGAGCAGTGCGCATTCTAGCAATCGCATGCGACAGCTGTAAGCAAAAGTTGTACCATCTAAAAGGCCCAGTTCAGATGCCATTTTCACATGAGCCGAATCAAATTCAAATTTAATACCGAGCCAAATTAATTAATCTCAACTGTAATGATTCAGATGCCATACTACATGTATGACTGAAGAAAATTGCGGATTTGGGTGAATAACACTTCTGTTGGCAATCATCCAACAAAACGCTGGGAGCGTTTTATTACATGGAGTTGTAAACATTCTAACATTGTCGAACCAGCAAATGTTGTACAACAGTATTGCAGAAGTGTTTAGCTTGGGCTTTAATACTCAGGGCCCAGTTGTCCAAAGCCCAATTAAGCTAATCTTGGATTAATGCAAATTTTGACTCGAGTGTAATTGCTCATCAACAAAGATTCTTCCAAACGATTTTCGGTCCTCAGTTTTGACTAAGACTTTTCTTTACTTTTAGCTTGAAATTAGCCCTGTAAACCCATTTAAACTAACGATGATGAAAACCTCGATTAACTTTTAATCGTGGATTAGCGTTAATCGGCTTTGGAACAACCCAGCCCTGGGCTATATTTATCACTCCTGGCCTCGGTTGTTCAAAGAGCGGATAACTCTATCCAGCGGATAAGTTCACTCTCCGGCAGGAAAAAAAATGTACGCCAACCAATACATTTTATTCGCTGGATAGCGACTTATCCGCTGGATAGAGTTATCAGCTCTTTGAACAATTTGGGCCTGAATGTCATGTAAGTTTATATCACATTTACATGTAAGTTGTTATGTTCTGTCCTTGGTAATAAAACATGCATTGAATGCAAATAATGGTGTCATTTTTCTCAAACTTGGGCAACATTTTAACTCAAGATGACTGGTGTCTGGGAGGCCAGTTCAATTCACATTGGGAAATTACATATCTTTTGTTGCAGCCCTTTTTCAATTTAGGACACAAAAGTGTGATATCACTATGGCTGTACATATTTTACTTTTTAACAAGAAAGCTGTAACCTTATTAAGCAGCCAAATTTTTGCCTCACTGGTCACTGTACACCTGTCGGATTTCTTTTTACCTTTCCCCTGTGTGACTGCACTAACTGAGTAATTTTAGTCTCTAACCTAGGATCTGGTTTCAAATTAAAGTCTGTTTTGAATCGGAAATTCTTGGCAAGAATCCCAAATGTCGATCAAGCAGGACTTTTAGGCCACAAATGTGGCAGATAGCTGTAAATGTCATTGACAATCAAACTGTTTCATTTTGTTTTTAGCCGACACTTCTGCACTTCTACCTGGAAATTGGTCACGCGGCAAGGCCAACAATGAGAATGGTGAAGAGGGACATCGCAGCGCTCCCCTGGAAGCAACCACTGTTGGTATGTAAATATATCTGGTCCTGTTTGTTGACTGAGTGGATGACATTCCAGTGGACGAAAATTTTATGTGCTCCAACTAATACATTTTAATCTGCTGGATAGCAACTTATCCACTGGATAAAGTTCTCCACTCCTACAGAAGTACAACTGGGTGCTGATGTTATTTTATTTGTGCCATAAAAGTATCTAAATTACTTAGTTTTTCCTTCAATGGATCTTATTAAATGGTTGTTGCACTGTAAGTATGCATCTGTGAAAGAAATGATATCATTTTGATACAATACATGTAGGTCCATTCACTTTAAAGCTGCTAAACAGTACATTTACTATGCGGTACAAGCTAGGTAGTTTTTAATCTTTGGATTTGTGGGTGACATTCTAAAGTGGGACCATTCTTGAAATGAATGCTACTGAGTAGTGTTTTCCTGTGGTGATGGTTATTATGCTGGCAAAGGTAGTCTTTTTTTAAACTTTTAATTTTTATATTTTATTCAGCACGTATGAATTTTGAAAAAGCTTTTATCTCATTTGATGTTATATGGGTAGATAAACGTTTGATTGATTGATTGATTGATTGATTGATTGATTGATTGATTGACTGATTGATTGGTCGTAACATTTGGATTTGTGAATGAAATCCTAAAGTGTGATAATTTGAATGAAAGTCATTCATGAGCAGTACTTTCTGTGGTGTTGTTTATTTACGCTCCAAGTAGAGAAAAAAAAATAAAAATTCAATCAACTCTGCAGTTCTCAATAGTCTTTCTTAGCTGTTGAAGTTCGCTGACACTCGTTGTTTGTGTGCAGCCATGGTTGCACCCCTGCAAAAGCTTGTATGTGCTCTCATTGACATCCGATTCCATGCTTTTGCTGTGATCGAGTCTCATGATTTTTAATTTTGGCTCAAAAATGTCATGCTCAAAAAATGATGTTACATAAAACCAATTTCCAGAATGTGAATTTTAAAAATCAAGGCTGCAAACTTAAGTTAATTAAATAATTTTCAATGAAAAACGTTTATAGGACATAGCCACGCATGGGTACTTGCATCCAGTTTGTGCATCCCTTTGGTAAAAATGTCTTATGTATTGTTTTCTTATATACCGGTATATTTATTTTCTCTATGTAATTGTTTCCCAATAAAGCTGATAAATCTTTGTCTAGGATATGATTCATTTAATTTTAATTTATAGGTACAGCTGTAGTTGGTTTTACTCATGCTATTATTTTTAATACTACATTGTATAATACATGTAATGCTGATGTAGCAATCAAAACACATGAAGTTGGGTAAATGTCAGAGACAAAAATTCTATTTTTAAAAAACAAAACCTCTTTGAACTGGTATTTATCATATCATACTGTTTATTGTCTAAATTAGTATAAATTTATTTTTAATTGCCTAAAAAATTTTGCAGTGAAAAAGTAACTTGCAATTTGGATAAACAATATTTTATCATAGTGCATTCTAGTTTAAGGAATCATTATATGAATAGTCTAACAACTTTTAGGTAAAATAAGTAAGGACATTGACCTTTTTTTAACTGAAAATGAAGCCAGGATGTCTTCGAAACGTAGTCTCTTTTTGCTAATTTTTATTTCAAATTGTTTAGGTAATAATTTTATTATTTCTATAGTATGAAATTCATTAATATATGATCTAACGCGCTTTACAAATTGATGAAATGAAGACTTACTAATAGTACCATTATTTACAATTAATATAAAACTTGTATAATTAATAACAAAGGAAAAATAAATGAATCTAAAATATTTAAAAATATGCTTTCCTAAAAAGATGCATCTTTAATTGTTTCTTGAATGAAGTAATGTCATCAATAGCCCTAAGACTGGGCGGTAGTGCATTCCATAGACTGGAGCGGCAACCGCAAAGGCTCTGTCTCCGGTTGTCTTGGCCGATTTGATCTCAGACCTTGCTAAAGTGTTGTGGCCAACGGACCTAATAAGATTAAGTAAATATTAAGTAAATAGTATGGTCATGCCTACAGTGTTTCAGAAAACTTACAAAATCAGGGAGTCAATGAAGTATTTTGAGGGGTCAATAATTCTCTCCATGGTCCACCATTCAATTTCTTGGGTCAAGAAGCAGCCAGCTATTTTGGGATTTTGACCTGGGAGCTCTCTGTGACATGAATCTGGAACACCATTCCTACAAGTTGAACAGTTGTCTAAAGGATAGAAGGAATTTATTTCTACCAGTAAATAACAATAATTTTATTATTTGTGTGCTGTTTGAGAACGCTTGTTGCATGTGATGCACATCGCGAGAAGACGGTGTTCAAACATCTTACAAAAATAACTTTTTTCTCATTCAATGTCGGTCTTTTTCTAAATTCTTCTGTGTGTTTTTGTTTTAATTCTTTACTTTGCAAGTAACAAGAATTAATATATATTAAAAGTCATCTTACAGGTAATTTTGAGTGTGATGGGTTCTGAATTGTCTGTATGTGGATAATGGATCATTGAATTATTAATACACCAGGAGATGTTATTGTTTTTGCATATGTTTGGTTTCACTTGTATTTCAAGTCAGTGGGCTTCATTCAATTACCATATAGCTTACAAAAGATTAAAACTAATTGCATTTCAGCTTATCTGAAGCTCTGCACTAATTATTTTCTCTACGAACTGCACAAATCCAGTGTTGAGAAACATGACAAGATGCATTTCTTTTACGTGTGGATATTTTTATGTCTGTGTGGAAGATCTAGAGTTAACAGTCTCTTAACAGTGCGTACAAGAAACAGGCTAAATTTCAGCTCAAACTATCATGTCAGCAAAGAAGGATATTAAGAGTAAACGGAAACAAGGTATGAATTGAAATGAATTGTTCAATGTAGATATACTGAACATTTTGAGAAAATGATATCATGTTTACTTTAAATTTTCAACTTTCTAGTAGTTTTACATACAGCCTTCCTGTCATAGATGTAGACATTTTTTGATATAAAAGGAAAAGGAAAAAAAATAGAATGATGTAATTTGCTGAAACCTTTTATTTAGCATTTTAATTTTCTGACTTGTAACTTTTTTATTTCATTATGTTTAAGATTTTAAGCCGCAGAAACTTTTTCAGTCTGTAAATAAGTCAAGTAGAATTTTTGTATTTACTTGGTATAGTTCATTATATTTCAGGCCGCATGATTTTTTATTTAAAATTGCATCAAATTTCATGTTGTGAATCTTGCAACACCTTTTAACACTAAAATTTCTGGAGCTGGTGGGTTTCTTTAACTTTTAAATGCAGCACTGTGTAAAATTTATTTTACCTATATTTGTCAAGAAGCCACCTGTTTAGTCAGTTCATCCTAATCTCATCAAGTCAAGGAAGTCACAATAATTCTATTACTGACAGTTTTATTTTTTTCTGAGGGGGATTGAAATTCTGACCTGTTAAAAACAGCATCTATAGTAAAATAATTACAGTGTAAATAGGAAATCATGATATCTGGTTTTGAAAGAGAAAGTAGTTTCTGTGATAATTAATATACACGTAGCAGGCTTGTTTTTATGAGGGATTACACACTACACACAATTAACTTTGACACAATTCCTGCACCTGATCAAATCGTGGAAAAAAATTAATGACCTTAAAGCTGCAGGATACTGTCGACCTAAAAATCACAGGGAGCAATTTTCGTCAAATCTGTGGGAAAATGTTTATTTGGTGTCCACAAACAGAATGATTAGGTCATGTTGAATAATTAATTGGTGGCAGAAGACTTAACTCACACAAGCCAAAGCCTTTCCAAAAATAGGAAGAATAATTATTCTCTTGTTCAAAACAGATTTTGATGCTTACACCAGGCTGTACAGAAGTTGAATGCTTGGCATCGAAGTTGATTTCACCTAAAGTAATTTTCTCAGACTCAATTTCTGATATGGTATTGTGTTATGTTCTACATGCACATAATTAGCTCCATACCTCCCTTCATGGGGTTTTTGAGAATTCCAGTGGGGTGGGGTGGGGGATCCTCAAGAGTCAAAACATTATATGAAGCTAAATTTGAATTTCTAGAACAAGAGGTGGCGAATTTTTTTTAGGAACTTCACATTTGGCAATCATAGATGGGATGGAATTTTTATTTGAAATCCCATGCACCACGGCCTAGAAATTGTGGATGGGTTTTTTTTTATTAATGGTGTTAAAATATACAACAACAACAACAAAAATCCAAGGGTTGATAATACTTCCTCCCTGCTATTCTGGGACTTAAAAATATTTATTAATAGTCATCCAGGCAAGTGCTTAAAATATTTAAATAAGTCTTTCTTGTAAATCAAGTATAAAAGTATCCACTATACCAGACAAGTGGATAGTCTTGTTGTGGCTTAACTTTTGTCTGGTTTTTGCAATTTTCCAACTTTTTTTATACATTATTTGTCCTTAAAAATTGGTTGGTTTTGTTGCTTTTAAGTGACTAGTCCCTGATCAAGCTGTGCAGAGAAACACTGTCTGAGAGAGTGTAAAAAGGACAAATTGGATGCTAAGGGCATACTGAAGAATTTATAGAAAATGTCTGATACGTTATGTGCGATGCACAACTGGCCACCTAAATAACATTAGCTACCTGTGGGTCAGTCCATTGTAACTTACTAATGATTTTAAATAAATAAAGTTGAAGCTGTAGATAGATAGCTAGATAGATAGAGAGCTTTATTAAAAAACCCATTGCAGTCCAGAGACTGGATTACGGACTGTACAATATATAATACTAAAATATGAGAAAGGATAAAAAAACTATCATAAATAAACAAAAAATAGTATAAGTAAGAACAAACAAAGGAACAATAGATATCCAGACTATGAGATCCTGAGTTTGTGGTGTGCAACAGACACTTTTACATGGAAATAAAATTTATTTTATAATTGGATTAATTTTCACAGTGTATTTACAATGCACAATTTTCACTTGTGCAAAAATAATGAGACATGGCGGTCAAGTCTTCTGCTTTTAAATGACGGTAATTGTCTTTAATTTTCAAATCAAGATGATGCAGAATTCAATATTAAATTTGATGGAGGAAGCTCAAGGAATTCAACCCCGCCTGTCAAGATGGACAGAAAGGATAAAGACAAAGAGAGACTGGTGAGATTTATTTAATAAATGTACAGGTATCATGGACACTCATGGAGACCTTTTGTGTAAATGAAAAATAAATAAATGTTTATCACTTTATTTAGCTGTCAATGCAATGTATTTAGTGCAAAGCAGTAACTGGGGACACTATCCAGATCAAGTTGGAATTTGGAAATGTTGGTTTTTGAGGAGAGGGGAAAACTGAAGTATGGTACCTGGGCCACATTGGTGGGAGGTCAACACTGGCCAGTGCTCTCACCAGTGTGCTATCCCTGGTTCATAAGGATATTAGGAACTTTGAGATTTGACTATGAGTATGAGATTGAGTCTGAGAAGTAATATATCAAACACCTGAAAGCATGTTTCACCAGATATCCAAACTCTGAGAAGTAGGTTGAAAAAACGAGGCCCAGCTGAGTTTTTTTAAAATGACTTTAAGATGTTTGGACATCTGATGAAACACACTTTTGAGTGTTTGATATGGCTTCTCAAGCAAGAAATTCAAGGCTAAAGTTGGCAAAATTTTATGGTGATTAGGAACACATGTCCAATCCAGGTCTTTGTTTTCTCTTGATATTATTTATGAGTTTGAGAACTACTTTTCAAATCTTGTTTGCCTGGTTTAGATAATTGCTTGTCACACCAGTCTTGTTTCTAGGGTCTCCTTATTGGCTGTTAAACAACGGGAAGGAGCGAGAGTTCTGGGAATGAGAATAATTTGAAATTTTGAAAGTTGTACCCATACTCGATCTTGTACTTGTACTCAAATGTGAAATCCCTATTATAATGCCTGAGAAGAAAATAACAACTGAAAAGAATAATTATGTATTTGGCAGAGTGTTTTGGGATGAAATTCAAAGTATTGATTAGAATATTCTGATGAAACAGTTGAACTTTGACAGCTTTCTCTAACACTTAATTATTAAAAGAAATTTTAAATCGTTTTAGTACATTTATATTCTTAGAGAAATCTCTTGAAAATAAAACTGTTCTGGAGCCAGTTTCAGTCCATTTACTTGGGTACATCAGTCTATTGTGTCAGGATTATTTTGTTGCAGTGTGTGTGTTTGCTGGTTTTGATGTTTGTATGAATAATTTCATGTTTGTGAAAGCAAACAAACCATTCAGTAAAGTATAAGAAGCAAACTACAATATTTTATATTTACTAAAGATTACCCATATTGCCAATTATTGATAATTTTGTTTTGAGAATTATTTTGTATGTTACACCAACATACCACCATCTTCTTCTTTTCTAACAGCAGCAAGTGGAAAAGAAGCTCTCACTGCCGGAGAGATCACCTTCTTTTCCAAGGAAGACTTCCAAGGAGTCTTTTAAGGTACACTTGGTCTACATTTAAAAACTGTTAACAGACCTCACTGTGTTCCAGATAACTTTAAAAGCCAGAGAGACCGTGAAAAATTTTGACGTGTGGTTCTCTCAAATCTTTGTAAGATTACCCTTCATTTTTGTTGGGTCAGGAAGCAAACTTACTCTGGTTTTTGACCAGAAACCCTTCTCTTATCTGGAGCATTGCCAATTTTGCCATGTTTTTGTCCTATTAAGATAAACGTATATAATGTGTTACTAACAGTGGCTACCAATAACACGTAACTCATCGCCTTCAAAATGGCTGGATGAAGTCGACTTTTAATGGATTTCGATCAAAGGAAAACTGTCAAAGTTGTTTTGAATTCTATGGAATTTCAAGGCAACAGAGCCAAACAAAATTGAGAATTTTACCAGCTCCTGGTTAACAGCTCATTTCACCGAATTTTGTTGTTAAAATAATGCAGAGTTGTGCACTGCAAAACAGGGGAATAACCTTAAGCTTGCATTTTCCCAGGGCTTGTATTTTATTGATATGCAGTTAAAGCCAATTCATGTACACCAATAATTATTATTGAGGATTGGCACTCTGGAGCCACCAACAGACATGCAGTTATCAAAATGCGTGTACCCATGGTGAGATTAAAATAATGAAGATTACCATGCGGGTGTAACCAACACTGTTGGCATGCACTTGACATTGTTCATGTCACTTACCTTACATTTCATACTAAATAGGAAAGCCTGTTAAGTTTTGATAATTTCAGTGTGGATATTTGAGGATGCTGGCAAATACATTATTATTCTTCCCTTTGTTATCTTTGAAGGCAATGAAAGAGAATTACAGGCGAGAACAGAAGCGAAGGATAAAGGAGTTATCAAGTGCACTGAAGGACCCCTCAGTTATTATTCTTTCATCTTGGCTTAAGGTATGGTTGTGCATGAACAGTTTAAGGCAGCTACTAAGCAAGTGTTTTTTTTCTTGCACAGACATTGTGATTATGCCAAAAAAAAATTGCATTGTCAGCACAAGGTTAAAAAAAATTTCATGTGACTTGTGTAACTACCCCTGCACATTGTCATGACAGCTTAAAATAATATTGTGACAAAAATAAGGTTTCAAGCCTGTGCAGGGAGAAAAGTACATGTATGTGAGTGTGGCTCTCTAATTAATAAAAGCTTGAAATGTACCACCTTTCTTTATCACCACCAGTTCCTTTCAGTTTTCTGGTCAAAACATCATACAAAATGCTTTCATCTTGCATGTGGACCTAGCAAATGGCCTGGCTTACCGCAAGTCTCCCAAAAGCTCAGTGGTGCATCTGACCAGCCAGTGTACAGGGTCCGGTTGTTCCAAAGCTGATTGACGCTAATCCCCATTTAAAAATGAACTGAAGTTTTGATCTTGCTGGGTCTGCGAAATCTGCGAGCCAGGGAGCCATGCGAGCCACCGTGCGAGCCATGCGAGTTACGCGAGTCATGCGAGCCACAGTGCAAATGTTAAGAATTTTTATTTGTTTTATTTACATTCGTGTGAGAAAATTTTGGACGAATTTTTTTCTTTGTTTTTTTTTTTTTTTTTTTTTTTCGTTTTTGTTATAATTTTGGAGAGAATTTTGCCTATTCAAAATCGCCCAAGATGCGCAAAAAAATGAAAACAATACGCAAAAATTTATTAAGGTTCAAGACTTCAGAAAAAAAATCCGAGAAAAACATACGGCTGCACCGCTACTCGAATAGGTATCTATTGATACATGTCATTCATTGATATCCACGTGGAACTTCATTCAAGAAAAAAAAAAACAAAACAAAAGAACAGCACTTCGATCTCCGTGTGTTGGCGTCAACTGGTGAGTAAATCGCGCCATTTTAACAGGTTTGGTCTTTAGTCGAGAATCAGAGTTATCAGCACTCTGTCAGTTGGCTGACTGCTGCATGTGGTTGTCCTTTCCCTTAGACAAGTCTGTCTTCAAAACCCGCCACTAGAGTGGCAGAGGCTGGTTTCGAGATAGCATTCGACCCACCAGCTGACGGCAAAATAATGCTTCTGTTACGCTGCTTCTTTTCAAATTAAAGGGGAACTCCGGGGTAAAAATGAAGTTATTTTGGATGTTTGGCCTTGGAACCATGTTTCAATTTTTGATAATTTTATTAACGAACAGTTTCTTACAGCTCAGATAATTTACCTGAAAGACGACCAAAAAATGCAAATAGAGCGCCGCCATCTTTAAAATAGATTGCATGCTCAGAGGTAGGTCAGCGTACCATTTTGTGACGTCAGATCGTCAAACGCAATTCGATATTTGCGCATCTTCCAGTTGTGTACAGTATTTTCCATCGCAAAGATTTACACTTTAACCTTACAAAATCGCTGCTTTAATGTCTGTTTCTGGGTCGGACTCTGATAATTTCGACGAGGAACAAGACGGTGGAAGCTTTTCCATAAAGCCTTACCAATTTGAACCGCGAGTGAACTCGGAAGATGCGGACATCAACTCCGAAGGCGGTTCAGGCGATGAGTCGATGGGAAGCGACGAAGCAGCAAACCCTCGACTGCAAAATTCAGACTGGTATGTAGTGTGAAGGCTCTTGGTTTATTGTAATATCTCTACAGGCATTGACTTGCAGATTCAGGACAGAAATAAACTTGTATTAACACAACTGTGGCATTCAATCATCTTTGTTTACGCATTTTCTTTTCTGAGGACCTCTGAGCGTCATCAGTTCAAATTCAGTTCGACTTCAGTCACAAAATAGCAAACACACGGAATAAATTTGTTTGCAATCTGTTTATAGGGAAATTCGTTCATGAGACTGTACAAGCTTCTCTAGCCGCTTGGATGTTCTATCGATATCACTGCTTTACAGACCGGTGTAGTTCTGTTTATTTTAAGACTTCCACCAGCACAAAGGAATTAAAATATAAATTTCTCTAGTCTACGATCAGGATTTTCTTACTCGGACAGGGCATCAATTCGGACTTTGCTGCTATTGAATGCTCAAAAAAATAGAAGTAGACCCGTTTTGTAATAGTTGCTGCGTTTCGTTGTTATTTCAATTCAATGTTATTACGTTTCTCTGTAATTCAATAATCGCTAGTATGTTGTTTACATAAGTTATGTGGTGAACATGATATTTCAGAGCTTATGTGGGACAAATTCAGTTTTGGTTTTTATAATTAGGTGTGCATGTGAGAATTGCCAGATAATGGGAAGAGTGGAGGCTTGCAAATGTTGCCAAGAAATCGAGCAAGTAAAAAGTAAACTGACTGAGGCTGTTACTTGTGGTGAATGCAATGAAGAACCCACCTGCATTACCCAGCACCCTGGGTTTCATCCAGTATGTATTAATAGATGGGTTCTACAGACTGAGTGGTTTCAGTATAAACAGCAATATAAAGATCCTTATGAAGGGCCAGAACACAAACTTTTCAGACACATTGCCTACAGGCAGTTGGCCAGATGGTGCTGGGGAATTTTAGGAAAAGAAATTAGGGTTGTCCTGCCATCCTGTGCGGTTATGTGTATTAGGAGCTTCTATCCTCCACCTGGGCCAGAGGAAGAGTTTGCATTTGAAGGCTTCCGTCATGCGGATGAATGATCAAACACCGAAACGTTTTGAAACTGAAATATATTAGCACTTGTTCAGTTAATTTGATATAAAAAGATTTGGTACTAATTTTCATGTTGCTATGGTAGGAGACTGTTTTGTTTAAAATTAATCCAAACCATAACAGATCTGGTGATCAATATGTAGATTCTCCAAATTATCTTCCATTTGAAATTGACAGCAGTTTACAAGGAAAACACCTTGTGCTAGAAGTTACTGGTTTTGCCAGTAATACTATATTAATAATGTTGGTCATAACTTTTATTGCACATGGTGGCTCCTAAAGGAGCCGTTTTTGTTTGTGTTACCTGTAGAGTGCAATGTTGAACGCCGGGGAGGATGTTCAACCTACAGGATATTTCCTGCTGAGTGCAATGCAGGGTGGCTTCTCGAGGGTTTCCATTTCTGTGGTTGCAATATCACAGGAACAGTGTCGGTGTTGGATTATTTATCTATTAAATCGTGAACGGTGTTGTTGAATTGCATCTGCCTTTGCTGGTGCTGGCTTTGAGGCAATGTTCTTCGGTAACTGAACAGGCACTGGCTGGGCAACTGCACCCCCTTGCTCCACACGCTTGATAACTTCTGAAAGCAAACCTGTCAAAAAACTGTACGATTTTGGCTCACTGATTGGCTTTACAACCCATCGCTTGTTTGCTTTCGGAAAGCAAAGTTTGTAGAGCGCCTCACCCGCATGTTCTCCTGACTGAACTAGTCCTTGACTGCGCCCAGTATTTGCATTGTTGTCAAGAGCAGCAAGCTGAGTCCTGGCAACCATCCCCCGGTGTGAATAATGCTCCCGTTTAGAGCAGTACTTGAGCATCATTGAGTGGTAGACCTCAAGTTTGCCAGTGTGACAGAAGTCAGTTAGCTTTGCCAGATCCTTGAGAAGTTTGGTATTCAAAACAACCTCCTCTAAAGCTAAGTGAGCTTGTGTGCCTGGCTTGAGCCAACAGACTTTCTTAGCTTCAGAGGATGAAATGCGCCTGTGACAGCACCGATGGAAATGGGTGTTCCCTGTCCATTTGTGCTTGTTTGAAACATGATCCAACACCGACTTCCACTTTTCACGTAAAATCTGCACACTACCATTGCAGGTTGCAGCAGACCACCATAGGTGATTGGAAATGGACTGTATCCATGGGGCCAAGTCCTCACAACCCTTTTGCTTGGCCTTATTTGTGAGTTTTTTGACCACCCACTTTGAAAGGTGCCAAACATCATATTGATGATTGATGTGGGGGTAGTCCTTGACCATGCAACTGCTGATGGACACATGGCTGTCTGTTGCAACCCTGCTGATCTTCACGCCCTTGCCTTCCAATAGTTCAATGCATCTGGAGAATCCTTCTTTCTCCATGGCATTTGATGATGTCACTTCCGATACTTGAACTACTTCGAAAGCGACAACATTTCCGGTATCTTCATCCATGAGGGTGTAGGTGCCATATTTTGCACAATGGCCAGGGCTGTCACATCTGCCATCACCATCGAGATTGACAACTTCCTTGGAAGAAAGCTTGTCAATCTGATTTCTGCTTTCATCCTCCCATGCCTTGTTAATAACAGGAAACAAATATTTCAATTGAGTGTCATAAAAAACACTCTCACTGAAAAATTGAAGGTTTAGGCATGAGGCAAGCCGACTTATACTGGGAAAGGTGTTGCCCGTAAATAGGATAGAAGCTGCCATTAACAAATTTCCTAGTGGCTTCCTTTTTACTAGTGGCTGTGATTGCCATTGCTCTATATGGCCATTGTGGCAGGTTAATGTGACAGATAGCATGCTTCCAACAGTTTGTTTCTCCTGTTGGATTACCACATCACCACATTTTGAACAACGCTTTAGCAGCTTGTCAAGGCATGACTCGAACACTAGGTATTTTTTTTCTCCGTCAGGAGAACACTCATCTAGTTCTTCTTTTGGTGACACCATGTCATCATCACTGAGTAGTTCATCATCAGGTATCTGCCAGAGGGGATCCAGGCGTTCATCATCGTCATCAACTTCAGCATCCACATCACTCTCATCACCATCAGCAGCAACATTTTCAACATGTTCCAGTAAAGGTAAGGGTATAGTGAAGCTGTCAGCATCAAAGGTAGGAAACACTGTGTCTGGGGGTGCCCTCATTGCATAACTATGGTCATGCAAAACCTTATCTGACCTTGCAGGCACTGGAGCGCATGGCTCAGGGTAGGAAGCATGAGGGACTGGATTCTTCTGCTCAGGTAATTCAGGTTTGTACCTATCGGTTTGAACCGCCACACTTCTCTGAGTAATGGGGTCAAAGCAGCACTGGATCCCAATGTCATGCATTCCTGGGCTTACAGGGGAGGGAGCAGGACAGGGTTCCATTGAAGAAGTCACTTCGGGTTCTTCTGAAGACGTGGCCTGTCTTTCAGCCAGTAGTTCTTCAATAGCCTGATAGAATGAATTGAAATGCAAAGATACTAAAAAGGGTTTCTTTTCCTTTATAAACAAGTGGGATCAAGTATTCAAGTCTTGAATGGAAGGTACAACTATCCACACAAAACATACATATGTTCCTGCACTTTATTATGTGGCTGCCATTCGTGACAAACGAAATCAAAAGACCGCTTTAGTAAAAAAAAAAACTAAGGGCAAAGGTGATGCAGAAAGTAAAGCTTGGTTTTGAAGATGTATGAAATAAACTCCCTTCCTTCTACCAAATTATCGAAATTAAAAATGCAATGTTATTTCGTTACGAACGAGAGTAAACTACAATTGTAATCAGTTTAAATACTCAATATTTTATTTGAGTTAATATCAGTAATAGACTAGAGAATGATTACAACGGCGGTAATGTTTTCTCTTGGCAAACGCGACGGCTGTATTCGCAAGCTACGATTTGCCCTGAGGTCGTACGATTTTTATGTAAACAAACAAATATATCGGACTGATTCCCGCGCGGGATGGAAAAAGTCCGCCTGTAAATCGGAATTGTAAATACTATCTAAATTAGACAGGTATACAAAGTGAAATCAAAGTAAATTATAGCAAAGACTGAAAGAGTAAAGCGCTCACTTCTTGATGGCGTTCGCGTTCAAGGCGACGTTCACTCGATAACCGTGGCTTCTTCGTTTGCGGGCCATACGAAAACCGGGACGGTATAGCATCGTCCGTCAAGTCTACCTTTGGCTTTCCCCCCATTAACTGTGATCGGAGGTCGGTTACTAAACAGCTCGGCTCGAAATGGTCGCTGCAAACATAGCTGTATTCGAGGGGAGGCATATTTTTCCGCCTTATTCGTTCCAGCCATGCATTCGTACGGTGGTCCAGTGGGATATTGTGGTAAGAGACCATGTCTCCGGCCTTCTTTGTTTTCTCTGAATGATTCTTACAACCAGGTACACAACAGCTCACCATCTTAGTTGAAATCAATTAGCTAGTCAAAGAGCGAAATTCGAAATAGCGAGAGCAAAACGATGTCTTAGATAGTTCTCTGTGCGTGTTTGTAGATTTTCATAAAACCCGCGAAAATGATTTGACGATTCTACGTCATAACTTACTGCTGACCACTGTAACGCGGCTCATTTTTCTTCAAGATGGCGGCGTTCCACTCGCATTTTTTGGTCGTCTTTCAGGTAAAATATCTGTGCTGTAAGAAACTATTAGTAAATAAAATTATCAAAAATTGAAACATGGCTCCAAGGCCAAACATCCAAAATAACTTTATTTTTACCCCGGAGTTCCCCTTTAAATTTAGTGCGACAATATTGACTTCGCTCATCTTTGAGTACTCATTTATCATACCTTACAAGTTTGGAATGACTCTGACAATCAGCCCTGACGTGTCAATTACAGTCAACCCAGGTCACGGGTGAACAGTATTTCCAAGAATGAAATGAACATTTGAATTTCTCTTTGTAATGTCCGACGTGTGAATGGAATGTTGGACATTTCTCTGGAAATCGTTCCGAAAAAGACGCATTAACTGAAAAAAAAAAAAAAAAGATTCAAAATACTTGGGAAACAATTGTTTTTCTTGAAAGATTCAATTTTGCAGTGTAAAAAAAAATTAATAGCTTTATACCGTCAATAAGCAAGGGAAATTTATACGGGAACTCTGAAATCTCGTTGGCGACTTTCAAAACTGACATGTAAATTTCAAAACTCCATTCAAATTTCAAAACTATCGTTCACGCGTGACCTGGGTTGACTGTAACAAAAAGTATCATGGTTTGCGTTGTCCCACTGTAAGAATTAAATATTGCAATGTTATTCATCTTGTTCCGATGCTCTTGTTCTTGTTCTTATGTGAATGTAAATACAACAAATAAAAATTCTTAACATTTATACTGTGGCTCGCATGACTCGCATGGCTCGCACGGCTCACACCTTGGCTTGCATGGCTCGCTGACTCGCAGATTTTTATCACTCGATCTTGCTTACTAAAAATGTTTTTAGAGCTAGTCTGAAGCTTGCGGTATAGAAAAGTTTCAGTCAAAACTGAGGAACAAAGGTCTTTTTGAATTGAAGAGTCTTCATTGATTAGTAATTAAACTTGAATCTCAGTTCACATTAACCCAGGATTAGCTTAATTGGGCTTTGAATAACTGGGCCCTGAAGGCCATGGGTTTGATTTTCAGTGGGGACTCAGAGTTTTCCTTTTTTCTTTTTTCATTAAATGCTGGCCATTTCTGCCCATCTTTTTTGACAGCTTAGCTTATAAAATAAAATTCAATGTACTTATCAGTATTTTTTATAATATTTTAGGTGCGTGGGACACTGAAGGGCTGGCAAAAGTTCTGGTGTGTGGTGAAACCTGGAATGTTGCTTATTTACAAAAGTGCAAAGGTATATTTAACATAAGAGTTACAGTTTTTGAGGACAGTGCTTACTAATAAAGAAGTATTGTTTTGCAGAGTTTATGACTATGCGGGGAAAGCAGATCTTAGCAAGGGCTATTGGAATCCAAAAAGAAATTGGGGGTAACCACGCATTTATTCTAAAAAAACAATAATTATTCTAAAAAACAGTAAAATACAAAGCAATTTATGGCGTTTCTTTCCAAATTTATGCTTTTTTGTTTCTGAAAAATGCATGGTTACCCCCATTTTTCTTTTTGGACACCAAGAGCACTTGCTAAGTTCTGCTTTCTCCGCATAGTTTTAAACCACGCAAAAATATCCCTGTATTAGTAGGCACCACCCATAAGAAATCGGGGTATCTCGAGATGCCCAGATAGTAGGCGCAGTAGCAATAGTAGGCACCGTCCTTAAACACTGGCATTGGCATAAAAGCTACACCTGGAATAAAAATTATAGAAACAAGAAGAAAGGCAACATTACTGTTAATCAAGTCAAGCATTATTGAATGTTTTTGTAGTGTGGTGTGGTGTGGTGTACATCACCATTCCAATTGGGTGTGTGTGTTGTGGGGGGGGGGGGGGGGGAGGAGGGGTGTAAACTCTTCACCTACAGATGAACTTAGGAGTGGATATGGTAAAGGTGGTGGAGCTGGGTGGAATTCTGGCTGCTGGCTGCGGAAGGTATCCTTTGTAACCCTGTGAACAGCAACCATCAAGCACTGTCACAACTCAGTGGAATGAATACTTACTAAATATTTACCCAACCAGGGGGATGGAGTGGGGAAAGATACTGCTACTGTTAACTAAACTACTGCTAAGCAAATGACCCTTCAACAAATAGTACAACGAAGACAACTGCAGAATTGCATCATAAGGTGCCCCTACCACAGCTGTAGAACTCCAAAGCTGCCCCTGTGTCTTGTGAGTGGAAAACTGCTGACTGGTTAACTTTTCCTAAATTACGTTATTTTCGTCACATTATATAGTGATGGGGGAGGCGGGAAATCCCTTTCTGGGATTCACATTAGCAGCCGTCCGGGGACTTAACATCCAAACAAATTCTTGTTTGAATAGCTTCATCAAGAAATGTTATTTGTAGACCGCCATAGGGAAATTACTGTGCACTGTTAGGGCTCCCTATAATGTGCTCATTAGTGGACAGTGTTCCTTCTCTCATTCTCCTGTAGCATGGTCAGTGGGTGGGCACTGTGCTCCTGAGTGGCTGTGAAATTCTGCAGCGGCCTTCCAAGAAAGAAGGATTCTGCTTCAAGATCTACCATCCCCTGGAGCACTACATGTGGGCGACAAGAGGTCCCAAGGGGGAGATGGCAGGGTCCATTGCTCAACCCATGCCTAAGGATCATCTTATTATGAGAGCAGACTCAGAATCAGATGGTAAGTTGTGATTCTCAAAGGGCTAAAACTGAACACGTGTGAAGCATTTTTTCTTACTTTCTGGCTAAAGAAGTAATAATGTGCACCTTTTGTATAAAATCTTTTATTTAAAATGTTCACCAAAACTCAAAACAATGTTGTACTAAAAACCCACATATTTGCTAATTGGTGCAATTTGTGTAACTTGATAGGGTTTCAGCATATTATTTCAATTCAAAAGCATCTGTGGTTATAATTTTACACTGTGCTATAGTGTTTTGCTTGAACTAAGAGTCTTTAGGATAATTTTTACTTTTTGTTGATTCAGGTCACTGTTGGCTGGATGCATTAGAAGTGGCTCAGAATCAAGGCTACAGCATTCAGAAAGACAACAAAGGAATGTATGTATCACTATCACCTGACCTGTCTCTCTGTCTCTCTAATAGGGCTGTGCCTCCACCCCCCACACCCTCCTCTCCCCATTCCTGCACACCTTCTTGTTTGAAGAAGGTATGTTATGAAGGACAAAACATTGAAGAAGAAGATACTTTAATTTAAAACAGGGTAATTCCTTCAGTAATTATAAAAACAAAATTACTGTTATCAACAGATAAGCCCTGATTACAATGTTAAAAATTCTAGGAATACTAAAAAGATCATACACATCAAAATGATAGAAATATAAAACTTTTAAAAATCTACAAAACTACAAATTTTGATTGAAAACCGTGCCGCCTTGATAGAAAAAAAACTTTTGGTTGTTGTTGTTGTTGTTTGTTGACTCTAATTTAACTCATGGTAGTCTAATGTGGTTGCTCTGTCTAGTAGTCCTTTTGATGCAATCCTTATTAAGATTAAAATAATTAATCAACAACCGCGGACAAATGTTCTTCAGTACTTTCTTAACTAAGGCTAGAACATGTTTCTCTTGTCTATCAGATAAATTGTTAACTAAAGTTCTTTCGTCCTCCCCCTTCCCCTACCCCTCGATTATCAGAGATGCCAACTCTCCCAGATTACCTGGGAGTGTCCCATCTGGTCACCAAATCTTCCAGATAGAAGCAATTTTGATCTTTCCTCTACATTCAGCTTAAAGCTTTTAACTCCAAATTTACCAACTTTTAATTTTTTGAATTTGTGTTTTGTCTCCTGGGTGTTTTCTTGTGCTTATCTGTTACAGAAGTTTACAGAAAATAAAAAAAAAAAAACAGGTTGGTTATGTGGGAAGGTGGGGGTAGTCAATTTTTTGGAGTGGTGGGGTGGGTCAATTTGGGTGGATTTTATTATGGGAATGGGCAGGGTAGGGGTAAGACTCCATCTGAAAAAGTCTTCATCGGCCACTGAAAGTTGATCGCAGATGCTGTTAAAACCTTGTCACTTGCCTGTTGAAGATAGTCATCTCTGGGATGACACTCAAATGTGTGGAGCAGCAATCAACTTAGTCTGTGATAGATGTATTTTTCAGTCAGAGACACATGAACCTAGGTTAATGGGCCAACTCCCACGAGTCTCCTGTAGCTCAGTGGTAGAGTTTCTGAACTAGTAATCGAAAGGTCTTAGGTTCAACTCCTGATAGGAGAACTCGGATTTCCTTTTTTCGAGTTTGTCTGTGTCACTGACTAAAAAACACATCTGTCATTTATTCACCAACTGCCAGTTGTTCAAGGAGAGGATAACTCTAACCAGCAGATTGGTCACTATCCAGCTGTTAAGGTGTATTAGTTGAAATACGTTTTATCCTCTGGATAGAGTTATCCGCTCTTTGAACAACTGGGGCCAGGCTTAAAACATAATTATATCACATTTCTTTAAGTTCGTCTGTGTTTGCAAAAGATGTGGCACGATTGACTGTAGCATGTAACCAATTTCCAGGAAAAATGATATATATTTTCTTTAATGATGCTTGATGGCAGGTTGAGTGAACTTTATGGCAAAGATGACAAGGAGGACAGAGATGAGGATCAAGGAATTCCTGGTACAATAATTTGTACCTGCAGTGGTATTAAAACACAATCATACTTTAAAAATCATGCATCTCAGATCGTCATGGTGTAGAATGATTATTCTTGTTACCATACATGGAAATTGTTCTGCCTGCACTTATTACTAGGGCTTCCATAGGAAGTGCAAGTTTAGAAGTATTATATCAAACACGAGATACAGTGTTTCATCACATATCAAACACTGAGAAGAGAGTTGAAAATACGATGCATAGCGGAGTATTTTTGGCGAACTTCGAGGTTTTTTGATATTGTGATGAAACACTGTGACAAGTGTTTGATGTAACTTCTCAAACAAACTGATTTTGAAGGGCAAATTAATTAAGGATGCAAAAATGAGGAGTTTTTCATCAGATATCCAAACACGTCACGGTGCATGATTTCCTTTGTCTTTGGCTTTTGAATTATTAATGAGTTTGAAAAAATGTGTGAGGTAAGGTATTGCTGCCACAAATGGCTCGCATGCTGATCAGTATATGTATGCACAAGTCAAAATACAACGCCTAAGATGACACAAGATAATGAAACACTTGGTCTCGAGGAACAAGTCTTCAAAGTGCATTCCAGGATGACTGGAGCTGGTCTGAAAAGTTCCAGTGTAGTGTCAAATATCTTCTCAACTTAAAGAAAGGGCTGGGACAAGACACCACGATTGTGAAGATTAAATCCTAAGTACTCCTTTTAGCAAAGCTATGTTTTCTAAACACTGTCACATTGTGTTGTTTTAATTTGGAAAGGCCTCACTGAGAACTCAACCTGCAGCTGATGTAGGTTGAACAGTCATCATCCAACTTAACTCAAATAATTTTATTAAATCTTGAGTCTCTATTTGATTTTGTCTCTATGTAATTCAATTTTTGATATGTCTATTTCTCTCTCTCATTTGTTTTTTTCCACAGACCAGGATGATGACAGCAATGATGCAATGGTCAGTACTGCATATTACATACTGTATTTAACAATATGTTTTTCAAATTTGTTACATCAAATTACATCAAGCTAGTAGTTATATGTATTATTTAGTTATAAATATTTTGTGATTGTTGCTTTCATTTCATTATCTTCACAGCATTTTGCCCCACATGTACATATATTTCCTTCAGTAAGCAATTTGGACCCTAATTATTTCAAATTAAAAGTTCTTATTGCTTTTTCCACCTCAATAAACCAGCTGGAGTTGTGGACTTTCTATTTGCACTTAATGACAATTTTTAGTGGATAGGCCGCTACACCTTCTGCTAATTCATGCAGTCATGAGCCTCTGTGTCTTCTCTTTTGGGGGAGTGGTTTTGTGTTAATTGCTAATTTCATGACAGTAAGGCTGTAATTATATAGTAATTCTGCAGTTAATTTGGAAGAGAGATTGCAGACCCCTCAAAATGTACCGGCAGCTGGTAATTTGACAGTTGCATGTATAGACAGTGATCTTCTGTTTAGTACACACTGTTATTCCCAAAGACCCCTCTGGATGTAGCTCTTTCTGCCTTTTACTCTTGTGATGGCTGGTGTTGTTACTTTGATTACAGACGTCTTAAATCAAATTGGTTGTATTTAGCATTGTAATTCCATGACTGTTGGTCAATATTATTTACATTGTTAACACTTTATGCTCTTGTCCACAGGAGAAATCAGACTCCGAGAATGAGTTAGATGACACAGTTGGGCCACTTGGTAGAGGTGGGTAAATTCCTAAATGAGATATTTCAACACTTAACTGGGAACCATTTTCAACTGCATTACCTTAAGTTACATTCAGATCTTGGGAGCGAAAAGGCTAAGCAGTACCCTTTCAGCATTAATAATAATTTATTGTTATATTTTTATAACAGAGGCTGATGAGGAGATTGATGAAGGACCAATAGTAGAAACAAATTATGTACAAGAAAAAGGCGAGGAGTACTTAGGACAGGTAACTCGAACTTTACTTTTCATTTATTTATTTAGTTAGTTAATTTTGGAACAAGTTTCTCTTTTTAAGGTTTCTTTGGTGGCAATAAATTTATTTTAATTTGCTGACTCAGGGTTATAGCCCGAAGGGTGTCCAGGGATCTATAGATTCCTCCTTTTTGCCAAAAATATTCATTTATTGAAAATTCACCTGAAATCCTTTGAACCTTTTATGGGAGGTATGCTTCTTAAAAGCCCAATGTTCAAAGTTGTGCTGAAATCCTGGATTTATCTTGTCAGTTATGGAGGATATTACACGGTGGCATGAAGATATGAATTTCATTATTGAGTGCACAAGTTAGTAGAATATTGTTTTTAACATGAGAAAATGAAATTCATATCTTCAAGCCACTGTGTAATTTTCTTTTTATTATTTAGACACGAGTGTTTTACTGACTGTTTGCACAAACAACCGTGAAAAAGTGGGAAATGACCTCATCAACTCCTCACTAGTGAGGATATGGAAAATATGCCACTTGTGTCCCAGATGTAGTTTCAAATGAATTTTGCAAGTGCTGTATTTTCCAGTAAAACACTCCTGTTTATATAAAAAATTTCATTATTTTGTCTTTGTATGATTTAAAATCAAGATATGACATTCTCAGTTTTTGTGCTTGCTGAATTACGACCAGGGCTTTCAAATGGTTGTAACAACAGCAAATTCATATTAATTAAAACATATGTTTTTCAAATTAGGCTGGCGAGGCACTGGAGGAAATTGAAGATGAAAACAAAAGTATTCTGTGGGCTCTACTTAAACAGGTCAGTATGGAACATGGGAATATGATAGGCATTAGTGGGATCCAATACAAAACAAGATTGAAACACATGGAAACAAAAGGTTCATAGGTCTGCCACTGTCCAAAACATACCTTTTACTAAATAAATCAATGCGGAAAAGACAAGGATCTTTAACTTACAGTGCGAACTGAGAAAACGAGGTTAGTAAGATATTTACTGCATGCTTATTGGCTCATTACTATTGTCTGTAAGAGTGCAGACAAAAAAAAGAAGAAGTCTGATCAATGTAGCACATCTACTTTATAAACAGAAAATAAAGCCAGTTCCGCTCATACTTTTTCCATGTTATTGTAAAACAAAAATCCACAGCAGTTTTCTATGGGCTATATACTGTATAATTATACTCTTATAGATGATAAAATGATGCCATGAAATGTTCAAAACTCGGTAGTGAAACCATGAGCTGTGACTTGAGTGTTGAATATTTTATGACGTTATTTTAAGGTCTATAAGAGTATAATGCCGTCAATTCGTTAATTTGACCGCTGTGCCAGTGGTGATCAATTACAGTGGATGCTATGGAGCATTTTGTAAGTCACATTTTAGGAAAAAGGGAAATAATTATGTTTAATAGTCATTTTTATTTTATTTAATCAGTAATTTCCTCATTTTCCCCTCAGGTTAAGCCTGGCATGGATCTTTCAAGAGTTACTTTACCGACTTTTATTCTGGAACCAAGGTCATTTCTTGACAAGTTGTCTGACTTCTACTTCCATTCCAACATTTTATCCAGGTATGTGTTCACAATAATGAAAAAATGTTTCAGCAAACTTGTATGCAACATTTGGAACAAAGTAGCTTGCAAGAACCAGATCCTCTGGGATGGTAAATGTGTATGTCCCCTCTATTTTGATCTTACCCTCTTAGATGGAATGCCAGGCTCCCTGGAATAGTTTCTCTTTATGCTCAGCCTCTTTTGGCAATCTCTGCACCATGAAAGTCCTTTTGGTGATTTACACGGGTCATTTGGTTTCCAACAACATTGAGAGCTAAGGCTTTGTGTACCAGGCAAACATTATGCATATCCATGTCAGGTTCAGGTGCTAGGCTCCTGTTAGGCAATAAAATGAATGTTGTGCCGCTAGCACTAAGGTCCCAATGAGATTTAACTCTGCAGTATAGTGTATGTTGTAGTGCTGCAATTGCCTCCATAATCTCCCATCAGTAGATCAATCGATCAAATCGGGAGGTCGTGGGTTTGATTCCTGCCGAGATGTTTTTCTTTGTCTTGTGCAATCTCACATTTCCTAGGGCTGACGCCCAGTGGGAAATCCATGGGTTCACTTTAGCACTTAAACATAAACTGCAGAGTTAATTTCTGTGATCCATCATTCCTGTTAGGTAATACCCTTGGAATACACTCACCCCATCCTCTGCGACATTGTAACTTAATCTTCAGATTGCCAAATGGCCATGTCTAAACCTATTTTTTAAGCCCCCTTTTGTGAGTATGAATGTCAACTGTACAAAGACTTCATTTCATTTCATTTACCACCTTGGTGATGGTTTTTTCAGAGCTGCTAGAGAGGAGAATGCTTACAGCAGGATGAAAGAAGTTGTGAGGTGGTATCTGTCGGGATTCTACAAGAAACCAAAGGTTTGTAGGGAAGCTTTTTTTCTTGCTAATCAGTACAATCGTATGACTTGTCTAGTGGTTTACTGAAAAACTTCAGTAGAAAAATTAAAACTAATGTTCTTGGACGTTTTGATGTTACTTCCAAGGAAACAGTCACTTTTGCCTTGATAACATCGTAACATCGAAACTTCAGACAATGTTCATTAGTTTTTTAGTAAAATACAATATACAAATAAACTGTAGTCTACAACTTAGACTGAGTCATGCTTGGCACAGGGTGCTTTAAGTTAAGGGTCAGTGAAGTATTTTCTTGCTTGCATTAACAGTGGAATCCAACCAGCGTGATCTTGTGCACTTTCCTTGAATTTTAACAGGACGTTTTATTTATTTGCCTAGGAACATATAATTTACCATAATGGCTGAAAGTTATGAGGTCATTTCATGCTTGGGTTTTAACTCACCATCATGGAAAGGTTATGAAATTTGAAATTTCGCCCAGGCCTGGAAAAGTCATGGAAATTAGAAAAATTTGTTGTGGAATTTCCGATATTTCCTAAAATTGTTTTTAGCTGATGGTTGAAAAGTAAAGAGTCTAAGAAACTTTGTGTCAAGCATCAAAACATTCAGCCATTGGGGGCATTTCATTCCTTGTTTCCACCTCGTTTTGAGGTCATGG
Source organism: Pavona decussata (assembly GCF_977016875.1). Classification (NCBI taxonomy): domain Eukaryota; kingdom Metazoa; phylum Cnidaria; class Anthozoa; order Scleractinia; family Agariciidae; genus Pavona; species Pavona decussata. The sequence goes on from NW_028145455.1 coordinate 2,607,178, forward strand.
AATTGGATTAAGGGCTTGAAAGAATGCATTAAATTTTTATCAGTAACACAAGTTTCTTGTATTTTTATTTTCAGGGCTTGAAGAAGCCATATAATCCTATTCTTGGCGAGACATTCCGTTGCTTTTGGCAGCACCCCAATGGTACAAAGACACACTTTGTAGCTGAACAGGTGTCCCATCATCCTCCAGTGTCAGCATTCTACATTTCTAACAGGGAGGACGGTTATGTAGTCAATTGTTCCTGTTTGGCCAAGTCCAAATTTTATGGTGAGTTGAGTCTTCATCAAAGTATTCTTGCATTATATTTTGCTCCCTTTCTTTTTTGTGCACTTATAGTAAATACTTGTACATGATTGTGTATTTGCATTGAGTTGTAATTGGTCCATTTTGTTGTTTGCATCTACCATGTTTGGTTCGAGGTAGTTGTTACTAATGGTTATGGTCTCACAAAAAACTGAAAACTGTTAACAAGAACCCACTGTTAGTAACACTTTCGTGTCAGTCCGTTTGATCTGTCTGAGGCAAACTTGTGGCCATAATTCCTTTTTTCAAGTTGAGTTTACAGTTTATTTCCTTTATCATCTTTAACAGTTGATTTTTTGACATTTATTTACCTTTTTTCCCCCAATATATTGACAATTAATCCACAGTTTAATGTATGGCGAGGTGACCTCTAGAAACCACCAGGCTTATAGTTGAGGCCACCTTGTACGCAACAATATGCTTACAAACTGTAGATAGTGCTACAAGTGTGCGGCTTTGCCAATTCAGTAATTATTTACTAAAAACTCTAGCAGTTTTTTTTAAAGTTGGGAAAACTTGACAGAGAAGTGATTGTAACAGGAAGGGAATTCATCCTTTAGCATGCATATATTGTTTTACACAGGCCTTAAATTGATGGATAAATCCAACAAAAGCAAGAGGAAACTGTGTCGTTGATATGTATTCCATCTAGGGAGCAGTAGTACTTGTTGTTTCATACTGATGAAACTGACTATAGCCTTTTCCTAATGTTATGGGCTGGTATAATAACAATATTAATATTATCAATAAATTTGAAGGTAGACTTAAACTACCTATAGAATGCACGGCTTTCTGTCTTCTGTTGAATACTGTTAGGATTTAAACTGGTGAATGCCCATGGTTTTAGCCAGATTTACCAGGTCCATTTGTAATTTTCTCTCTCTCATTCATCAGTAGTGCTTTATGCATGTTTTTAGTAAGTATTTAATTGTAACTTCATAGGAAATTCATCCTCGGCCATTTTGGATGGATGTGGAACAATGACACTGCTGAGGTTTGGAGAAGATTATGTGATGACTCTCCCTTATGCCCACTGTAAAGGTTAGTTCATTATTATTATTACTAGTAATAGTTGTCACTAGAGCTGCCCCCGCTTTTGAAGATCTGTTTAACACCTGTATATGGTTTTTACTGGATATAAATACTGTGCATACGAATTTTAAAAAAGAGACGTTTGAATATTTATTGAAGTTAACATCCATGTAACTGGTTAGCATATTTATCTGTAAATTTGACATTGAAATCTATTACAGTCATACAGTTTTGTTTTGTGAAACAGCAACGTATTGTATGTATAATTACCTGCAATATATTATCCATAAATCAGTTGATATAAAGGCTGGTTTCCATATGATCGCAGACGATCGCAGTCGTTAAAATCTTTGCGGCTGCGATAATAAACACATTCATAACGTAGACCGTTCCTACAATCGTCGGAACACACGAGCGTTGAATCGTGGGAGAGAACTCCAAACTTTGGTTTCCATATGATCGCACAATCGCAATTGATCGCAGATGATCGCAAGAGATAGAACATGGTTCCATCTTCTGCGATCGTCTGCGAAACGCTGCTCGAAGATTTGAACTCGTGGTTTGAAAGACTGCTAAAGATGGCGAAACGTGACTTCGTGGTTGCAAGACCTTGACACGGCTGCTAGAAGATGGCAAAACGCGAACTCGTGGTTGAAATGCTGCTAAGTGATGGCGAAATGCGAACTCGTGGTTGCAAGACCTTGAAACACTGCTAGAAAGAACTCGAAATGCTGCTAGAGGACGACGAAACGCAAACAGTTGCTCGCAAGACCGTCAAACGCTGCTCGAAGACCTCGTGGTTGCAGAATGACGGCTACCCGACAGCACCTTGCGCGCTTGCTGAAATATTACCCGAGACGACAGTGCGCGCCTAGTTTGATCAAATCGAGATTTTTTTCGCATACTAACAAATTTACTTACAGTACTTACTTTCTTACATTTTGAAATTCCTTATATGTATACACGCGGGGAATCCTAGGGTGCCTCCTCGAGTTTTGGCCTCTGGGCCAAAACCCTGCGGGGGCAATTATTATTATTATTATTATTATTATTATTATTATTATTATTATTATTATTATTATTATTATTATTATTATTATTAATCCATGCACCCCAATGACTATTTGTTATTAAAAGTTACATTCAAGAGGGATTATATTTAATAGTATTCTGAGGTCTTCTGATTTCAGAATTGCAGGGTGTGTAGAAATAAATAACCAACCCCACCCCCCTCCCCCAGAAAAAAACAAACAAACTAAAATACAAAATCAGCTGAAGAGCTCAGAACAATAATCTTTCCATACCAAGACAAAATACAGAAACCCACAAAGAGAGTTTGCTTAGTGATGCTGTTTTGTCGAACTGCTAGTTTATCTTCCTTATTGCATAATGAAAAGACAAGGGAACAAGTTGAAATGTCATTACGTGAGCTGTGGATGAAAGACTTTAACAGGTGTATTACGAATAATTTGACAAAATGACCTGCTTCCATGGCCAGGCCAGTTGGCTTGATAGTTCAGTTGATAAAGGCAAGCACTGCACGGTGTCTCAAGGGTCATGAATTCTAATCCAGTTTAAGCCTGATTTTTTGCAGGCTCTCTTTTTGCAACTGCTTTTATACGTAACTGTGACAGTCTTTCATCTAAAGTATTAGATTACGTACAAACTCTTGTTATATGTCCCTTGTTATAAGAAATTTTGGCTTTTGACAACTTTGCAACACATTTATGTTGTGCAGGTATTTTGATTGGCACGCTAACAATGGAATTGGGAGGAGTGATCACAATAAATTGTGAAAAGACTGGATACAAGGCTGAAATAGAATTCAAGCTCAAGGTAAATTCAGGCACTTGACATATGTCTTAAGTTCTCTCCCTCACTGCAGAGATTGGAAATTCCAGGGGGATGGGGTGTGTGTTAAAATAACTAAGGAGAAAGTGCTGCCTTTGCTCTGACATCTGTAGATGGTTAGATTTTCTAGTCTTCTCGGACATGGAAGAAAAACCATAGGCCTCTACTCACAGCACCTCCACTGATCACTCTAGCGACATAACAAATCTCTGGCAGTGATCAATCACCCCTGGAGTCCATCTCAAGTTCATTCATTCACTTTATCCTGTTTCATAATCATAAAAGGCGTGGGACCAACAAATGGACTGACAGTGGCAGCCATTGCCGCCTGATGTCTGGTCCTAATTCCAAGCAAAATAATGTAAAACAGACATATCTATTGCCCATTCATCCAGACCACTATCATCATCAAAATCTGACATTGCAAATTTTTAGGTACTATCTTACTTGTTGTACACAAACTATAATGGTCAAGATTAGAAGTATTCAAAACCCCAGTTAAAATAATTGTATCATGTGATGTTTCATACATTCACTCTAAATCAAGTTGGTACTGTACTTGTGATGGATATAAAAAACTTTGCAACGTATGTGTGTCATTTCACAGCCATTTTGGAAGAAGAGTGGAGAGTCCAACTTTGTCACTGGCAAGATAAAAATGGGAAAAGAGACGCTGTGTAGAATAGAAGGCAAATGGGTAAGGCCAAGTTAATGAAAATTGAACTATAACATCAATGCCAACTCTCTCGCTTTTGGCGGGAGAATTACGCTTTTTTGCCTCATCTCCCGCTCTCCTACTTTGGTACATAACTCTCCCGCTTTTTACGTCCACTATAAATATTGAATACTTAGTAAAAATAAAACAGACTATGTTATAAGTTAGAGTAGTTGCTTTAACAGGAGTTGCAAAAAATGAACTAGTAAAACTTTTGAAAGTATCTTTGTTGGGGTTATTTACAATTAAAGATGTCTTATTGATGAAAATGTAACAGTTGTGATTGAGTATAGTATTTTTAGTAAGAATTTTGTGGTACCTTAGCATTTAATGCAGCAATGCTTTAATTGTAGTTACAAGCAGACATCTTCCTTAATTGTCCACCTTGGGGAATCCTTGAAGGAGTTTTTAGGAACACTTGGCAACAAGTTAAAAAATTTAATAACAACCTATTTTTCAATTAATGGTTTTATTCAATTCTGAGAGAAATTATTTTAATTCATGATCACTGTAAAAGGGGGAAAAACACTTAACATCATAAATAATTGAGAAATCAGTACAAAGATGCAGAATAAGACATCTTGAAAACTCTGTAATCTGAAAAACAGTTTTAGAAATTAAAGTATAGCTGACGATGCTAGAGATATTGAAACTGAGGGCCAGTAAGGTTATACTTATAAGATGGCCACGCACAATCTATAACCAGTCTTCTTCACGATTATTGTTGGTGACGGATCAGTTTCATTTTAAACATACATCTGCATTGCCCCATCATTGATATTCATTTGACTATTCTTTTATTAACCTTTGTATGAAAATATTCAGTTTTTAGAATTTGGTTACTATAAAATAAAATTACCAATAATTTATGTTTGTATAAAATAGCAATAACCATAAGGTGTTTAGATCAAATCTCGACTATATATTTAATAGATCCATAGTTTATAAAAGGGGTCATGAAGCCTGACAAACTTCTTTGTTATATGTTTTTGTTAGCATGTTTGCCATTGACCATGCACAAACAACTGACAGTAGATTTTGAAATGTGTTGGAACAACTGACCAACAGAAACGTTCCTGTTAAGATTTTCAACTGTAGTGTGAACGTAAAAACAAAGGATTATGCACGGTCGCGGCCCTTCCAACATAAATTGCGGCACCATTGTTTCATGGCAAGGTTTCATAACCAGTCCCTCAGTTAACTATCATGATAGATCCTATAAGGGCATTAATAATGACTGATGGCAATCATTGCTGTTTGTTTAATAGGATGGGGAGCTGCTCATTACAGACTTGAAATCTCCAATTCCTGTGGGAGTGAGTAAAAATGTTCATGTCCTCTGATTTGAAAAATAATTATCATTCAGCTTATTATCTCTTTTATTATCTTTGATATTTATTGATTTAATATTTATTGGTGTATAAATACATGTATGCAGTACTGCATTTTTGACAGCCTTCGAACTCCACCCTTCTCCCTTGACATCACATTAGGAGAAGTAGAAATCGGTTCTACTCCACACAATCATGACTACAACAAAAATGTTCCACAAGACAAGTTTAATGTTTACTACGCAATGATCCATGCAACTTGTGTTGCAACGGCGTAAAGAGATTGCGAGACAGGTTGCAAGAAAAATTGCCCAGTGTAACAGCACCTTTAATGGTGGTAGTTTTGTGCAGAAACATATGGCATTTTAAATTATGTACATGTTATTGCAGGAGGTGGAACCTCTGCCTGAACTGTTCTGGGATCCAACTCCAGAGATCAGAAAACAGAGACTACCAAGGCATCTGGTGGATTATAGTAGCCAAGGAGAATTTGAGGCGGAAAAGTATGTGCTGACTTTAAACATTCATTGGCTTGAGATAGAATGAAACTTCAGGGTTTACTTTTAACAATAATTGCAGCAATGCTGGAACATGTTTTTCCATTTCCTATCCAGTGTAACCTGCAATAATTCTTTCAAATTAAATTTGAGCTCTGCAACTTGTGTTACGATTTTGTATTTATTATGGATTTTTTTAAATTCCTCTCAGCCATCAATAATCACAATAATTACGTTATCGTTGTTTGGGGAGAAATGTTAACTAAGGAGACAAAATTAAGGCTAACAAAATGCAAAGTTCAACAAGAAGGGTAGTTTTAATTTCTGGACTACTGGTACCTGCAGAATTTCATTAACTATAATCCTCTTCCAGTCTTTAATCCTGTTTATTTAAAACCTGCTTTTTCTGTTTTGTGCTTTGGAATCATTTTGCCCAGTTAAGTTATATATTTGGTGGCATCTGGTAAATTAACATGGAAATTAGATAATGAGATTTCAAAATTTTGAGGGGCACTGCCCCTTTAATAATATGTGTTGTCTTATGTCAATTCACTTGATTATTTCGCAAACAGATTATGGACGCATGTCAGTGATGCCATAAGGATGAATGATCAGGTGGGATAAATCATGCATTAGTAACTGTTTTGAGTGGAGACATTCTGGGATGAAGGATGCAAATTTAACGTTTCACCATGTTGACTTTGTTTCACATTAGGGAACTCAAGCAGCAACAATGCAAACACAAACAAAAACTTCACTTGAAAATATAACTTCATTTCATTTTATTTGTGCTACTTTGTGATTATTTCAACTCGTTCAACTGGTCCAAAAACGGTGAATTACCCAGGAACCAAATTGGTAGGAGTCGCATTTAAGTAAAGAAAGAGAATGAAAAATTCACTGTCGTACAACTGTATGCTCACGTTGCTGTCTTGCTGAGGACGGCACCCAAACAAATGTACCAAATTTAAAAGTATATGTAGAGCAATTGTTTTCCTCATTAAACGTATTGTTCTGTGGTGTTGGTGTTGCCATTGCTTAAATTCCCTATTATTGAAACACAATATTAGTCAATTATATTGTGACAGATATAAGGACTCAGCCTGTAATTTTCTAAGCAGTCTGACCAGGGAGGGGGATGGGGGCTGGGTGTACTGGATCAGTAAAGTTTTATAGAACTTATTTTATAGAACATTAAGGTTGCCATAACTTATTTCCTAAAATATCAATGCTATAGTGTGTTGCCTGAATGCTGAATTTGCAGAATGGCAAGTGAATTTTCAGGTCATTTGCCCTGTGTTTGTACGCAAGAGCAAAGCTGATTGCTCAGTTTTCATTGTCTTGACTCTGAGCATCACACTACATTATTTTATCATTCAGGGAGTTACAGTTGATATTGGCATTTTGAGAAGGGTGGTGATAATCATGCGGAAGCGTTGGAGAGATTTATTATTACGTGTACAACAAATGGCAAACGGCAGAAATGGCCACATGACCATGTCTACCCAATAGTTAGTGCTCACTGTTCTCAGTTTCTCACTAAAATTGAATGAGTAGTTTTCTGTTAGCATCAAAGGTCAGAATTGTTTTGCAGTTTTCTCGTCTGTGTACTTATTTGTTTCAAGAAAACACATTGAATGCTAATCTCACATTAATTTTGTTATTTGCATATTAAATGGGATTCTAAACCTCTCTATCATTACCCTCTCTCAGGATATTAAAATAGATTATATGTAGAAAAGAGATATTGTAAAAAAAAATGGGGGATGGGCTCACTGGCTTGAAGCCAGGTGTGCCCAGACTCCTTGTCAAACTTGAGCCTAAATCTGAATCTCTGAGGTTTTGCCATAATAATTGGCTTGGGTATATAGTTTTGTGGTTAATGTTTTCCATAAAATTTTCAGGAGAAAGCTACACAAGAGAAGTTTGTCCTTGAAGAAGCGCAGCGGAAAGGACACAGAGAGAGGAGAGAAACAGGAGAAGAGTGGATTCCTAAACTGTTTGAACGAGATCCAGCTGCTCCTAATGCTATCAACCGATGGCTTTACAAGTACAGAGAGTAAGTGCTAGATATGACTGGAGTCCTATTGTAAATTCTTCTAAAGGGGCACTGTCATAGTGATTTTGTTGTATGTTGGCGAACACTGCTCAAATATTTGACAAATTAAAGAACCCCTTCTTTAACATAAAATCGCTCTTAGAGCACCACAAGGAAAATATGGAATGATTTCTCCCAGGAAGAATAAACTATAAATCAGTTTTTAACAATTTCTCCAAAACTCACAGGAGGAGTTTTTTCAAGTTGCAATCTATTTCCATCCTAGCCATCTGCAGACAAAAATGATTGATGCCACTTTTCTATGCCCTAGTAGGGTTATTTTTAACAAAAATGAACCATTGTTGTTCTGGCATCAATACAAATCTGTTTATATATCTTTTCAAAGTGATACTAAAATTAGGCATCTGTTCCAATTCAGTCTAGACAAAGAAGATATTTTCTTTTCAATATTATTATTGAGGATAAGTGTACAGATAATAAAGGGGATCTGTGGAAAACCATCAGCAGGTGTTGTGGTTTTCCTGTCTACAAAGCCTGAATGTATTTTATTAATAATTTATTTTAAACTTCCTCTTGAGAAAAATTGAAAAAAATGGATTGCACCACAGGAAAGTACCAGTTCAGCAGATTTAATAATTTCAGTAATCACACTTTCAGATTTCTTCCACAAAATTAACTTGAATGGCAGAACCACATCTAGTGACTTGACGTTGGTATTCATAAGAGGAAGGACATAACTGATAAGATATAAGAGACATAAGTGAGAAACATTGTAAGAAATGTTTAATTTAATTGAAATTCAAAGTCATCCTTAAAATGTCAAAACCTGTTTTTAAAAAATCCAATATGTCATCATATCTTTTTTAATTGCTTCTATCCAGGACTTTTTAATATGAATTCATGTATGGTCACTACCATAATTTCCAGCTTAAGACTACTTAACTTTGTGGTGTTTCCACTAATCAAGAGCTCACTCCACCATCTCTATGCCACAATGAGAATTTAACCAGTTACACGAGGATCTCCAATTAATAAGCCCTTAAGGCTTACAAGGGATTACTACCCATTATTATTCTAATATTGATTTGTTACTTTTTTAAATTAAATATTCCAGTCAAATCATACCATATTTTTCTTTCATCCCTTATTTTTAACTCATGAATGTGTGCATGCGCAATGAACATGAACAAATCCTTAGTTGTAGAGTGTAGTTTGATGCAAGTACTGCTTTAGGGTTAACACTATTCAATTTTGCATTCACAAGTTCACTCACACCAAGAGCCTTTGGTTTCCCTTGTTGCAACTGTAAAAGGAAAAATTTTAAATAAATTGTTTATAGGTGATTGAATGCTCTTACCTTTGTCAAACTTGATTTTTTTTGTTTTCTTATAGTGTGAGGCCTTGGGACCCAATGACAGATTTGAAAGAGTATGAAAATGAAGGCATCATCAAGACTCAGTACCGCTTGAAGGCACCAATGGTTCGAACAACCAGTCTACTGAGCGTCCAAACCCCAGATTTGAAAAAACCAATCTCCAAACGAAAGCGTCCTTCATCAGGTCGATCAAGGGGCAGTGGACAGGCAAAGGGATCACGCCGGAACTCTGTGGACCACTCAGGTGCCTCAACACCTGATCCAGAAGCGGAACACTCAAGCAGCGTGGATGATGATGATGATTCAAGTTTTAAGGAAGGTATTGACGCAGCAGCTCTGGAGAAGGTGTTTCAACCTCTGAAGGATTTACAAAAGGAGTGTGTCCAACAGATGAGAGCCATCAGGAGTGATCTGAGGCGACATTATTCCTCCCATCAGGACGATATAGCTACTTTGCAGTTCAAGGACTGGCTTCTACTTCTGTTGTTTGTCATGGCTCAAGGTTTCTTCCATTGGTACTACAGATGATATGTCCTGCAAGCTAGAGATTAGATGAGCTTCTGCATGTCCATGTTTGCGGTCTGTATGATGCACCCTAGGGTAAAGCATGGATTTGATTTTGTCTTTTGGGTGGGGGTGGGGGAAAAGATACACTGTACCTAATTTTCCCTCCTCTCCCTACCCTACCCTACCCTACCCTACCCTACCCTACTCCCTCACCCTCATTATCATATGAGAAACATAGTTCTAGTGTAAGGAGCGAAAATGTCATAGGCCAATTCTTGAAATTTAGGCCTAAAGGACGGTGTCTACTATGGCTACTCCGCATACGTTCTGTGCATTTCGTGATGCCCCGAAAAAGTCGAGTTTCTTAACAGTGGTGCCTGCAAAAACACATATATTTTGCGCCACTTATAACTGTGTGGGAAAAGCAGATATTGGCAAGGGTTTCTGGAATCCAAAAAGAAAATTAGGGTTAACCATGCATTTTTCAGAGATAATTGAGCTTCAATTTGGGAAAAAATTCCATTACATTGTTTTGTATTTTGGCACTTTTTAGAATTAATGTTGCTCAATTATCTCTAAAACATGTGTGGTTACCTCCATTTTTCTTTTTGGATTCCAGTAGCCCGTGTTAAGATCTGCTTTTCCTGCATAGTCATAAACCGCGCAAAAACACTTTGTTATTAGTAGGCACCGTCTTCAAGATCAAAATATAAATATAGAACTATGATTCTTACATGATAATGAATCTGCATGCCATTTACATTTTATTTTGAGCAATTTGAATTTTACAGACAAATTTTTACTAAGCATAGTTTTCCACCCAGCCCAGTTCATCAAAATAATAGCATTGAACAATCCAATGCTTGTTTGTTGGCTTGCATAGTGGGTTATGCAAGGGTTGCCTGGATATTGTTAATAAAATAATATTGTAAAGATGGCATGACAGACTAGGCAATTGTTTGGTGACTTCAGGTCATGAAACTGATTTCTCAAGTTTTTAAAATTACTTTCTTGGAACTTCTTCCATGTATATTTTCATAGCCATTTATCAAATAAGGCCTTCCCAATTTCATATGAAATGTGTTCCTTATCACAAAATTTAATTTCTCATTATAGAGTTTTCAAAATTTTAAAATACTTGAGGAGTAGAGTTTGGTGGTGTGCAACACTGGGCGCTGTCATGTTAGTAAATTAAATGTAATATTGAAAAATGTATTTTTATAATGAGGCAAGGTATCTGGGAAGGTCGTGATCACAAACTTTGAGGTTACAACATTTATCTGTCTAAAGTAATGGAAGCAGTATTATTCAAGCTAATCTGGTATTGACAGTGCATGAGACTAAGAAAAAAACTGTTTCTGGCATTTTGATTGTTTTAGGGGTCTAAAATGGTCCCTGAAAAATGATGGGTCTTGGAAAATTTTGGAGAGTCTCGAAATCTTGGCATATCAAAATAGAGTCACAGAATCTCAAGCTCGTAAAAAATAAAGCAGGTCTTGAAATCTTGTATTTTAAAATTTGAATCCCGGAGTCTAGCAAGCCAAGTTGTTAAGTCTGAATGACTGTCATAAAACTACGCAAAACAAAGAATACTGAAAAGCAGCACAACATCGCAATCGCGCAGGCTGTGAAACATGTAGGCTTGGATAAATTCTGCTCATAAATTGTTGTATTATACCTAAAAAAGAGCAAAGCTGATTTCACGGCATCTTGCGCTCAGGTTTTTGATTAGCATTGTCTCGGGCTTGGATTTGAAAAAAAATAGTCCAGTCTCAGTCTCGGATTCAGAAATGAGTGTCTTGGCGTCTCGGTGAGTCTCGAATTTTACCGTTCTATATATAGCCCTTGTTCTATAACCAGATGCGTGATCAAACTACGAGAAAAAATCACAAACCACATGCACCACAAATTATTACCATTGCTAAGGATTACAGTGTGTGTGGTTTAGTAATCTCGTGTCTGATTCCAGAAATAATTGACCATTGTTCACAGTTCTCTTACCTGCACTGTATGGTAATGTGACCGTGTAAATTTTATGATGATTAGGACCAGAGAAATATTTATTTGATCATGACTTTCCTTCCCACCTTGCATGCAGTTTGTTTAGCTGCATAACAACTGAGGGTACGGTTGATGGTATTGGGAGTGAATTAAGCAAAGTAACGGGGTAAGCTCCACAGTTGAATTTTGGCTCACTTTGTTCTTTTTGAAGTAATTGAATGAAGTAGTTATCTGTCCTCAAAATGGGCTTTGTACAGTTTCCTCCATAAACTTAAGCAAATTTTTAATCTGCACCTTATTTTTATGATTTCGTGCAAACACTTGATTACGTTTTTTTCCCCACCTTTTTATTATGAACGGAAAATGAAAAAACTTGGTTATTATTGCATGGAAAAATGCAAAACCGTCAACACCACATAGTCAAGAGTACTATTCAGTATTGTTCACCTGAATGGTGACACTTTACTTGTTCATCTACAGACTCAATGTTAAAATCACCTTTTACAAACTGCACCACAAGAAAGTACTGCTTTGAACCATGGTGCATTACTCAAGAATTGACTCTGAGAGGACAATGCCTACTTAAACGAAACCGCACATACACCTGATCATTAATGAAAGGAAGAATCTACAAGCTAAATTTCAAAGTTTGTCAAAAACATTTTTAATAGAAAAGATTTCTTAAATTAGGGGAGGCACTTTGGAAAAGAGCAAGAATTATTGTGCCTCACTGTAAGGAATTCTTATGTCACTGTACTTGAAAGTGATAATTATAGGTATTTTAATCACATATATTGATATTCCCCTAACAGGAATTTAAGATGTACAAAATGAAGTAATTCTCAAAATTTGTTGAAGATATTTTATCAAGTTATTTATGAACGTTCATCACATTTATTAAATAGAAATGATATAGTTATTGTTCATGGTTATAGTGCCAGACTGACCAAATATACTTTTAAAAGATAGTGGTAAGTTTTAATCCATAGAATGTTTTAGGGATTGATTGTTGAAAGAAATTATTTTGTCTGGTTTTACATGTGTTGAAGGTACTTTATTTTCCACTGGGTTAATTGGAAACGCACAACAAGTAATTCAAGAGTCAAAATTATGTGGTACAGAATTTCAGGTACAGTGTGCTATGGTAAAAGACCTGCAAATGTTTGGATTGACTTGCAAAGTTTCTCCCTGAAAGGGAACAATCTGAGAGAAACTTTACATTGTCCATTCATTTTGATATTTCTTGATTGAATAAGCTAACAGCCTCTGGCAGTAAATTGAGCTTGTTTCTGTTGGGATATGTGAAACTTGGGGTGATGTTCCATATACCCAAGTTTATTATATTGTTGTATTGTTAAGTTAATAGTTAATAGACTTAACAGTTTGTTTTTGTCAGTTTGTTCTATTGAGTTTTGACGATAATTCTGAACTTCCATTTACTACCAAAATATTTCAAAATTTATCAGAGATTTTGGCAAAAAGAAGCTCTCTGATCAGCTCAATAAGCTCATGTAAGAGATACCAAGAGCAATCATACCATGCAAAGCTGTGCTAAGGAATTTCTAGAGATCTCAATGGGAGATCCTATGTGAAAGGGGTGAGAAGGCTCGTCAGTTAAACTCGTTGACAATAATTTTGATGAGCTAGGGAGCTGGTGCTTAGAAGGGAGGTTGGGCCTAAAGTGCAGAAAGGGAAACCCCAATAATGTGGCTCAAGCTTTACACATCCCCTGAAAGATAGGATTCTTCTGAGACAGACAAATGACAATGTCTGTTATTGATATTATTGATAGTTTCTCATGCCTGATCAGTCTAGACTACAAACATTCATGACAGCATTTTGTATTTCTTTACATGCAACCCTAAAATATTAATGATACCTTTAAGGGTAAAATTTTGGCAATCTTTCCTGAACACTTAAGTGGTTAAAAAAAATCCATAAGATACACACCAGCCCTAAAAGAGATGACGAGCATTCTCATCCCTTACACTTCAGAGTCACCCTCGCAGAGGAAAGATATGATTACAGGGGTGCTTACCATTTACATGGAAAACCCAGAAATTCCAGTTGGAAAATCAAACGGTATGCATCATTCCATTTGAAGTACTTCTGAAATTATAGGCTTCTGGTCAAAGTGATTTTGCATGTCAGTTATCCATCTTCTGTTAAGACAAGCTAACTCATTTCGTATTTATGCCGAAAATTTCCATCCGGGTGGTTTGTGTAAATGGAAAGCACAGTTGTCAGCATTGGCTTGGTTGAACAACAGTAATTTAAACAAACAGCACCATGAAATAAATGAACTATATTCTGATGACTTTTTTATTGCACTTTATTCCATGAAGAAGAACTAAAAGATTAGGATTAACTTAGTGAATTTTATTTGATTTTTAGTTGATATTCTAGTAATATTAGCGATGTGTTGCAGGGCTGTTGAATGATGCAAACTGTTTAAGAATGTTTCAGTTTGTAGCAATCACACTGGCCTGGATAGTTATATATTAACTCAAGATAATTTTAGATTTGGCAATAATTAAATCTTGTCATGAATATTAGTTGATGGTATATCGTTCACATCTGATGAATAAACTTAGAGTTTCACATGTTTGACTGACTTATTTGAATTCATAATTTATATACTGAGCGTTTTCATAGGTCATTCTATTATCGATTGGGTTTTGCCAGGTTTCAACAATAATTGTCATAACCAAGTTGTGCTTATACCTAACAATAAAGGCAGGTTCCAAAGGAAGAGGAGCGGGGGGGGGGGGGGGTGGGGGTGTTTGGAACCTAAGAGCCCAGAGGAAAAAAAAAATGGCCTGGAGCTTGAAGCATTTCCCTACTTGTGCGCTAGACAAAAATGCTTATTCTGGCTAAATGGAGCACTGCTGTTCAAAAGCCAATTAATGCCAGACTACAGCTCACACCCTGGCCAGTTGCTATTCATTTGTTTGTGAGGGGTGAGAACGTTCAAAAATGCAGGGTTTATATTTTTTAGAGTGTGGCTTTGCGGGATTTCTGGCTTTTCTGTGTATTACCTAAAATTAGCATCTTTACAGAATATTTGAAATTTTCTTTCCAAATTAAGAACTGCGTTTCCAGTGCAGCCAAGTTCATCATTTGGGAAAATGTTTTGTCCAATAACCATTAACATTTGAGGAGACATTGATTTCTCATGGAATAAAGTGTACAACGAAGTTCAAATATCTCTTTTAGGCCCCCTTTCTTGAAAATGGGCCCCCTGAAACCTCATTGGCCAATTTCTATAATAAACCCTGGATATATATGAGAGGACTTGGGTGCGTGGGCTATCATTGGAAGGTTTCCTTCCTTCCCATGACACCCTTCATGCCTCAATCCACTCATATCCAATCTTCTCACACCTCGCAAACAAATATCGACTTGGTGCGAGTGAGCTGAATTAACACCAAGTTAACCATAATTTACATCTCCTTTGTTGAAAATATTTTTGAAAGGTGACTTTTAGCTGAAGAAAATAAACTGAAGGGCAAATTTCTTTAGGAAAAAAACTTATTGATTAGTTAAAATGGAATCAGGGTTTTAAACTAAACCTAATCCAGGCCCAACTTGCTTAAGCTAAATCAAAGTCATGGAGGCCTAAAGCCCTGCATTTTTCAGCACAGAGACCTTTGAGACTGGAGATAAATGCATTCAGGTGGGCATTGTTACAAAGTGAAACTGAGGTCCACACAAAAGAACAAGGGCACCTTTCAACATCTTGGTTCAACAGTTGGTCATTAATTTACGTAAGTGGTCCATGCGAAAAGAGCTCTTCTGATCTGGACCACTTGTGTAGCTCATTTGGTTGTATAAGTCGGTTCACTGTGGGGGGAGGAAGACAGTGGGCAAAAAACTTGAAGTCGGTGGGACTGAACTGTCAGACGCACAGCCCAGATTTTTTTTTCAGCCAAGATGATGTCACTAATTTCATTTGATGTTGTTTGATACTATTTGTGTCGCTTCTTTCTGGAAGCTGTGCGATTTCAGGGTTTGGGCACCATCCCACTGGCTAAGTGAAGTCCCATAGGTTGACTCGCTTCGGTCTGGATGCCATGCAATGTGAGGGCCTCAAGATCGAATGCACTTTACTAATCTATGATTATCACTAATTTACACCTGATGCTAACAGTCACAATTGACGTTGCTTTATGCAACCCACCCCTGGGCTGTCCCTGGTGCAGAAAAACAATGCAATCAAGTCTCTCAAAGCAGATACCACTGTAAGGCTGACACCTCCCTGCGAAGATGTACTGGCTTTAATGAAATAATTGGCCTACATGCATTAATACACATACTACAGTGACTAGCTGATTACTTCATTGACCTTCTAGCTGCAAATAGGGACCTTCAGATCTGAATAGGAGGAAGGCTTTCAAATTTTAAACCAGTCACTTCCTCATGATCAGAACTTTCACTCCTTGCCATTGTTTACCGGGAGATATTGAGACTCTAGACTGCAAGATTGTTGTTTAAGAGATTATCTGAACTGTGCAACCTAGATTTTGAAAAGTCATGTTCATACTCAATCTGGTACTTTGATCAAATCTGAAGGTCCCTAAATTATGTCAGTCTCCAAAAACACATACATAATTCTGTTCACACCAACTATCAGATGATTGTAATCATAACAACTAGTTGCAATTATCATTTTTAGAGGCTTTCTATATTAAGAATTTAAAGCCTGGAATAAATGAAGGGCTCTAAGCTTCTACAGAAATAGATCTGTTTCTCTAATGACTTGCAATAATAATTATTATTATTCTACAACTTGTCAACTTATCTTATCACTATTGGTATTTAAAGGGGAAGTATCATGGAGTTTTTGATATCTTTTGTTAAAATGATGAAATGAGACCTTCAATCAGCTGCCAAATAATTCTGGGAAAAGATGACGAAAGGAAAGACATCAACTCAATTCTTGAAAGGAACAACTCGTGATATGTTCTAGCGCAAAAATGCGAGAACTTGAAAAACATTAGCCTAACATTTTTCAGGTTTCAATCCATACCGACCTACTCTGTCTCTGGCCAGAGGCACTAATCGACAGTTTTACTGCACTGAAGTGATAATTTATAACAAACTTGACAATTATTTCGTTGTTTCTGCTGACAGACAAACATTTTTGGGTTTTGAAATGACAGCAAATTTGCGTGATACTTTCCCTTTAAGCTACCTTTTTTGTCTAATATCATCATTACATGAATATGAACACGACTCTGTAAATAGAGCCAAAATATTGTACTGTAACATCGATATCTTGTACAACTTAGTTTTACAATGATATCAATCCTAGATTTGGCTTTCTCCACCCTAAGGTGGACAACTTGAGCTCTCTCTGGCCAAATTTAATGTAAAAACGAAAATTAATAAAATAAATATAAGAAACAACTATTTAGACTAGCCAGAAGTCAACTTCTTGGTGCCCAAAGTGAGCGACGAACGACAAAGTCCATGCAAACGGATTTTAAGAAAGTTTATAACATATTCTACCTGTTACAATAACTAACAATAAAATAAAACTTTTCACTCATCTAATTAAATAGCCCATAACAAAATATACATATTCACGCGAGGCAAAAGGTATTGACAGCGAAAATTTGAGAATAAAAAGTATGAAAAAGCTAGAAGATAAAAATGGAAATGAGGACTAATTACAATAAAATGAAGTATTGCCTAGGCAACGGTTTTGAGTTATTATCTGCGTCGATGATTTTTGCTGTGTGCCAGGATTCAAGTGTTTTACGAACGCGGTAATCACCTTTGTCCATGACACAAGCATTATCAAAATCAATGCAATGATTGTTTTGCCACACACGGTTGGCAACATCAGAGCCATTTGAATAGTTCTTAGTTCAATCAGGGGATACTCCCATGTAAAGATGATGGGCGCTCCCCCCCCCCCCTCCCTGGGATCACACTGCTAAAAGTCTGACCACAGAAAGGACCTGTGTGCATTCTTAAAACAAGAAGTTCCACTATGAAAGGACAAGCCCCTCCTTCATTTCACATCTTTGTGGGCGTACAATGCAAAATTAGATGCTGTTCAGT
Source organism: Pavona decussata (assembly GCF_977016875.1). Taxonomy (NCBI): domain Eukaryota; kingdom Metazoa; phylum Cnidaria; class Anthozoa; order Scleractinia; family Agariciidae; genus Pavona; species Pavona decussata. Next base: position 2,624,918 of record NW_028145455.1, read on the forward strand.
CATGGCAAGTTGTTGACTCAAGCATCCTCTAAAAATTTCATTATATCACCACCACAATATAAGATAGCAAGTTCTAATTTGTTTAGAGCGTTTCAATTAGCCAATTTTACCGGTAAGGGCCATAGAAAAAAATATATGTTGTTTGTCAGTTGTTTAGGCTCTGATGGTTGATTGACAACTGAAGGTTAGAATGGCCAGGGCAGGCCCCTTTTATACAGGAACGTCCTGTTTTGCGGCCTGTTTAAACGGTTTTATCATTTGGTTCACCATGCGTTCAACACTTTGTTGAACCAAATGTTGGGGGCATTTTAACAGGTCGTCCAAATCAAATTTAAATTGGTTTAAACTTTCATTCAACATCAATTCGACATATCCTTTGTTCTTGAAAATGTTGAATGGTGTTGAAGCCCTTTCAACACTCTATTCATCCAACATATCCCCAACATCCATTCAACTTTTGTTGAACAACTGTTAGACAAATGTTGAGAACTGTTTAAATGGGCTTTTGGGCCAAATTTTCCAAGGCACAATTAAAGCATTTCTGTGGTGAAATCAACCTGCCAAGAAACAAATTTCTTGTAAGTGCATAAAAATTAGCTGATTTGTTCCATTTTTGTTTAAAATGGTTGAATTTTAAAATTTAGCCTTAAAAAAAGTGTACCTAGGCCCTTTCCGAACAGTCACTGTACTATGTTCTTAGTAATTATTACTCAAGAAACAACGACCTAAAAATATTTTTGACGGTACTCAATAAGATAAACTTTTCTGACGGCTGAATATAACATAACCGATAGGTAATCGTATGCAAAACTTAATCGAGGACTAACCACTACTTATCGTAACCTAATTTTATCTAATTTATGCACGGATAATATTTCATCCGATAAAACGTTGCGTTAAAAAATGAATATATACCTGCCTGATAATGCGATAATGTTTTCAAAACGAAAATTCTAACACCCTTAGTAGGATTTCTCTAGTTCTTTCCGATCCTTGTGATGGGATTCAAATCGTACATGTACAAGGTTGTTCATTCTCCGGAGCTTCCATCACAAACGAATGTTCCTGCCATCTTGCAAATTATTAAAAGAAATCAAACAGCGTTCGATGTGTACTCGACGGCGGCTGACTTGTCGTATCGCGGCTTGCGATATCGCAACACAGGAATAAACCCCAACAAAATATAAAACACACCGCTGATTACCAGGGCATAAGCAAAAGGAAATATGTAGCTTGCATCCAAAGCGTAGCGGAAGATCAAAGACAGCGTTATACCAATCAAGAGTATCACCAGACCAAGGAAGACTATTTGCCATCCACGGCGACGCCAAAACGACGAAAACTCTCGCCCAGTATTCACGTCTATCCCGTCTATAAACAGCCGAAATCCTCCACTGCAGTTTTGCCACGACAACGAATTGTACATGAGTAAGAATGCGTGTCCATCTTGCTCCCATTCGAACTGCCCACCGGCGCAACACAGAGGGCTGCAAGGATTGTAAGTCAGTGTATGGTGATCCAATTCATGTCCATTCACGTAGATACGGTATTCTTCGCAACAGCAACCGATATGTCGAACTAACTGGACAGTATATTGTCGATATTCTGGTCCAACTTTGAGGTTTTGAGCCCAAGTTTTCGTTGTTTTGAAGCAGCCCATGGCGCTGGACTCGATCAGTGAGAGTTGACGAACGGACCTTCGCAGTTCACCCCAGTAACTTTCAAATAAATTTTCAGATTTACCACCTTAACAAGCTTCTTGTTCAGTCAAATTTACTTTTATCTGTGGCTTTCCTCCAAACCAATGGCAAGGTGAAGAGTAACAAGGACAAACTACCCACAGGCCACAGAAACCACCCGCTCGATCATGCAGAAAAGGGAAAAAAGGTAAGCTGTCAAGTGGATGTCAAGTGACATCTGGGTGCGCAATGCATTCACCTCCGGCCGCGCCTCCTTCAAAGAGCGGATAATTCTTAAACTTCACCGAGTGGATAAATCGCTATCCAGCGGATACAATCAAACCCAACTAATACATTTTCTGGAGAGCGATTTATCCACTCGATAAAGTTATCAGCACTTTAAACAACTGGGGCCAGGGCTCGTTTACCCACTCTCATGTCTGGGCTCCAAGTAGAACAAAGCTTCGAAATCCGTTCCTGGCTCCACGGACCCCACCCTCTCCTTTTGGTATCCTGCGCTTTTACATTGCCTTTTTTTACCAGGAAGGGGGAGGGGGGATGGATGGGAGGAATCCAAGTAATATCCAGATCATTCGGATTTTCCCAAACGAAAACACTGACCCCATGTTTCTGGAAAGGTTTGATTCTAGATGAGCGGAGATGGTTCCCGCATAGCCATCCACGAGTCATCGTGTCTTCGCCGATGAACCACATTTTCACATAGTACGTTATATCTTGTTTTCTGACAAGTTTACTTTGTTCCTTTCATATAACAGATTATTGCAGTGGTCCTATGTGACAATATGGCTGATTCACTAAGTACGAACTGATTCCTTGCCGTTTGTTTCGTAGCCATCCACCCCCGAGGACCCAGGGAGTGGGGATTTTCCAGGGCCGGGGGTGGGTATTTTTTTTTGCACTTATTCTATCCCCGGGGGTAGGGGATGGGGCAGTTGAAATATACTTATTCAAAGACTGTTTGGAGAGTAAAAAGGTGCATCGAGGCGATTTTTTGGGAAATCCGTTGCAAATATAGCCGGTTTACAAGCTTAAACCAGCTAAAGCCAGGAACTCAACCGGATTGTTGAAAAAGCCTAACGTGCACTGACAACATTGTCGCTATGAACTTCCGCTCAAAATAGGGACCCAATTGTGTGGCAAAATTTGCTGGAAGTCCCCTCAAATTGGCGCCAAGTTGCAAAATGACCTCTGAGATATCGATCGCACCCGAATCGCACTGAAAATCGCCACTTTATTTTTATCGGGATCCCGTACGCTACAAAAGTCGCATTAAAACTACGACACAAAAAAAGAAAAAATATATTTGTAGAGATTGGTTTTTACTTATGGTCACTACCTGGTATTTCCACAGGACCTTGATTTTTTCTTTTCTTTTTCAAAAGTCCAATACACGGTTTGAATAGAAATGTTGGAGAGGTTTTTCAAATTGCAATATTATATTTACAGCCTGTGAACAGGCTAAGCCATAGGCGGACAGTTTTTTAATTAAAATGTTAAAATCTGCACGACTTTTAAACCTACCTGTCAAGAACACATCTGACACTTATCAAGCGAAGTACGTTTGCGTAGTTCCTGCATCAACATATTTTCCTTCGCAATAATAGTTCGTTCAAAACGACTTTCTGTTTAGATTTTTATACAGTTTTGGTTTAGATCTGGTCAAATTAAACAAGACGAGAAATGCAGAAATTGTAAAGAACACTTTTGCAGAGTTAAAACTATACTTAATAACAAACTTGCAAGGAAAATAACATTTAATAGCCTGCGTAGCTGGCGGTTTTTGTTGGTGGGCTCGCCGGAAAGCCGGGCACGAGGGCCAAAACGAGTGGCGAAGCCGCGGGGAAATGGAAATGAGAGCAAAGAGAAACCGTTCCGTTCGCGGCTCTCGCCCCATTTCGATCCCCCGCAGCTGCACCACTCGTTTTGGCACGGCTTTCCCGCCCACCAAAACCGCCAGCTACGCAGGCTAAACATTTAGAGACAAGATCTGAAACATTACATTTGGAGAAGAAGGGACGGACTTGGGATACTGCCCTTTTCCAAAAGTTACTAAAGTACACGCTCCAGGAACGATAGCCATTAGCGAGGTCAAGAATGACGAAACGTGAGATATGACCACGTAACCATGTTTTGATCCTATATTTGCCTCTTACCGTTTTCAGTTTCTCTGTCAAATCGAGTAGTTTTGCGTCAGCATCAAACGCCAGAATTAGTTTGCACTATTCTCATCTATGTACTCTTTATTTCAAGAAAACATAAACGCGAATGTCGCGTTTCCCGTTTGCCGTAAACGCGATTCTAATCTCTCTGAACGGAAGATGCACAACAATAGTTATTTACTCTCACAGCCACCTCTAATTTAAGGGTGTTTCAACTGTAATTATTGTAGAAACACTACGTCGACTTAAAAGAAACTACTATCTGTCATGAATTCGGTTTAAAAGTCGTGAAAATGAACTAGAAATGATCGAAAATGCGAAGAAAGGTTGTTTCCAGGAAATTCCTGTAAAAGAATGAACTTTTGTAAAAAAAATATTGCATAAAATAAATGTCATTGTCAATTACGGAAACCACTTTTCGCGTACGCGAGTTGCAGCGGTAATATTAAAACACCTGTTTTAATACCGAATTCATGATAAGAGAAAGTAGCCATTGATCATACCTATAAACAGTTAAATGACAACTATAACAGTGAGTAAACTAAGTATTTTCTCATAACAGGAGACAACACTAATTGATCTATGTTGTTAGAAGAGATCTTTTAAAACAGCCGGTACAAAAGGTCAACTTATTTTAATTTCAATGTTTCCCGCCGAATATAGTCTTTAATTCCCAACACCAAAACAAGAAAGTTTTAACACTTTTCATTGATAGCAGACTTTATCTTCTAACGTAGTTCCAGGAAGTCCGACTAACAATGCAGAGTGTTACTTCTCTGTGACTTACAAGTATACTGTGTCATTTATCTCAATTCTCGGAATAAAATTCAATGTACAGTGATTACACTAACACCCAAGTCATTATTATTTCAACTGCAATATCCTGGGGTAATTACTAGCAATGCAACACCTGCTAAATCGTGATTAAACAGCCCGAATAAAGAGCAACTTTAATAGAAAACAATCTTGGAAACTTCTACTTCGAAAAAAAGCGCATTTTATGGTTTGACAACATTATAAACAAAAAAAAAACACCTTTGGAGATATTGGTCTTTGTTTTTGGTTACTACTTGGTATTTAATTCCACAGCACTTGATTTTTTCCGGTAAAAGTTCAATACGTGATCACCAGTTTCAACAGAAACGTAGCGGAGAGGTTTTTCAAATTTCAAAATTATATTCAATACCGTCGAACGTGAACAGGCTATGCGGCCATGAAGCAGACAGTTTTCTTAATTAAACGTGTCTAAAATCGTCACGCCAGAGACAATCCTATATTACCCGTGACAAGCCTGGTGAATGAAGTGGGGGAATTCAGTTTTTTTTTTTCGAGTATGCCTGTCATTTATTCACCACCAGGCTTAAAAAATAACATGACATTTCTTTCACTGGATTCGGCTAGTCATAAGAAAACCCAGATTTTCAGGAGTCACTGCGAGTCACCATAAACTTTGTAAGGCATGAAAAATTTATGACAATGACTCAGTTTTAAGTAAGGACCAAGAAAAATTAAGCAAAACTCGGCTGCGGCGTTTAGCCAATCAGATTTAGGGCTGGCATGCGGGCCTTTGTGCGACCTGCTTGTGACCATTACGCAGCATAAAATCCCTCTTGGCACCTTGAAATTTGTATAAATAAATAATTCATTGCGCGGAAGAATCGCAAAATGCAATGCCACAATTTTCGTTCATGGACTCTTCACCATGCTTTCTTTCCCCTCGGGGATGAAGTAGTTACAGAGGGTCCGAATAGCAAAGTCAAAGTTTAATAAAAACAGCTTTTCATTGCGATATCATTCTTTTGTACGCGGTGAGTATTTCAATTGACAACTCAGTACAATCCTTTGTTCAAACCAGCTTGTGTCGTGCGAACATTAACAAGGAAAAAGCTGTTAAAAAAGGTTTTTAAAGCAATGGATTAAAGGATAAGTACTTTTGTCTTTTATTTCAAGGGTGATACTTTGAAATACGATGTTTAAATTAAAGTGCATTTTACAAACGAGCTAGACTCCCCCGCACGCAATTCACATATTTATATTGGCAAGTTTAATTTGAATATCAAAACACTGCAAGGTGGGGGGAGAATTTGCATGTGTTTCGTGGCAAAATTGATGATCTAAATTACTTGTGAGAAATTGACCGTGAAGGACAAGCGTGCGAAGATTGCAATGCGAAACATAAGCCTTAAATTTTATTGCATCATTTTAGCTTTTTTTCCCTTAAACTTCCCGCAATCGTTCCCGCATTCTGGATGCATGGTGACAAACGACAAAATATTACAAGCAGTGTAAATGTTGTGAAAATATCTATTATTTTTAAAGACTTCTTTTTAATAATTATTTACACATGTACATATAGTGTTGCTAGGTGGTTTGGACAAAATTCGCCACAAATAAAAGTTTACTTTTTATACATCCTAGTCTGATATGAGCTCTCGTCTTTCTGTTCCAGCTATGACATAAGTTTGTTAGTGAACTGTGGTTTAAAGTTTTTGTTAGACCGTATAAACTGGACCATAGCGATCAGAGTATATCGCTATATGTCTGACATGTGATGTTAACCCTTCTATGATCTTTAACAAGCCAAAGATTAACAAGACGCGGCCTATAAGTTCCCACAGCAGAAAACAAGGTACTATGTCCTCGATGTAGCGTATTGATTCCAACGAGAATCCCACCAGAACCTCGATGACACCAAAATAAATAAGCAGCCATCCACGACGCCGCCACAACGCAGATGGGGTGATATCGTTCTTGATCTGAAAACCGTCGATAAATAAATGATGTTCAACCAAGGAGCAAATGCCAGGCACAATCATTAGAAGAAACGAACGGCCGTCGAATGTCCAAGAGTACTGCTCGCTTGCACTGCACACAGCCAGTCCATTGAGTCGTTTGTATTCAGTTCGCTGAATTTGCAAGCCATTCGTGAAAATGCGAAATTCTTCGCCCCAGCAGCGCTTTAGACGAACAAGCTCAACGGAATAGCGCTTCCTGCCTGAGCTGAAATTGAAGTTCTTTTCCCATTTTTTTGTGGTTTTCCACAAATACCACTGCATTTCTTGGAAAGTGTTTTGCTCTGTCAGTTGGCGGTTGTGTTTATAAATTATAGTGCGCCTGTGTGCTCATATAAACAAATTGAAGAGGGATATCGGTTACGTCACGAACAGGATACGAATTTTAATTACTCCACTAAGTGCAGCTCCCAGGTTTTGACCATAAACTGTTGCAGACCACAAGTATCTCAATGTTCAGATAATATCGGTTACCTGTACCTTCACCATTGGTTTTAGCTATATCTCTACGTTACAAGCGTGCTATTAATTAATTATTGTTATATCAAAACAAAGGGAAGAGAATTCAAAGTCCAGAGGTGCTTGTTTTCGCACGTTATTCAAACTCTTCTTTTGTTGATTATTTCAGTGCACTGTATATAGGTGCCACCTCAATTTGAGTTGTTGTTTTTACCCATTAGGAACAAGTTTACGTAAATAATAATCGAAACGCAAGATCAAGATAAGGCAGTATGTCACTAGCATTATGTAATATTATCAAAGAAAGAGAAACACAAAAGATATTCAGAGAATAACGGCACACGATTGAAAGGTAGTTTATGACAAATCAGTTTGGCAGTTGAACAAACCGTGATGGCGTGCGTAGTTGAATAAAATGCTGAATATCGGCAGCCCTAGAAACAAAGCACAGGTGCCAACCAGACCGTTATATTCGAATCACTATATTGGGTCTGTGTGGAGGCTGATAAGATCCAGAATTTTTGCATATTTTCCATAGGCTAGTTTTACAGAACTAACGACAGCGTCTCCTAATACAAAATATTTTTGCGTGGCTTATAACAGTGTGGGAAAATCACATTTTAGCACTTCTGGGTCATTGGAATCCAAAAAGAAAATTGGTGGTAAATTTAATCATGCCCCGAACGTTCTTATTGGAACTCGAGTTCCAATAAGAACGAAACAGCTGTCCACGGTTGCAGCCCTGTTTTGTCGGTTTCTGTCAGGTTGTTGCCTCGCAAAGTCAACTTCTTCACGTAGTATCAGCCTTGCAGTTTGTTTTACTTTTTTTTTTGTCGATTTTCATCTCGTCTTCATGTTGTTCTCGGCGTGAACAACATGAAGACTTGATCAAGCTGATACTTCTTTTTTTCAGATACACTTTAAAACTGACTAATGCCGGTGACAATAACGACATCAGACATAATCTTAATTATCCCTCGGGAAAATTGTTTGGTTAATCCCAATTTTCTTTTGTATCCGAATAGCCTTTGATAAGATCTGTTTTTCCCGCATAGTCGTCAACACCGCAAAACTACCTTTGTAGAAGGAGGTAGCATCTTAAAAAAAAAAACAGAGCTCTTGCCGTTTGCGCATGACTGACGGCGCAAACGAGGAAAAGGCTCTGGGTTCGAGACTTTCTCGACCCCAGAGCTCTTCCCTTTTGTGCATGACTGAGGCGTCTGTCGTGGTCAAGCCGAGAGGCCCTGGGATCGATAATGGCTACGGTTGCGCAGGGTTTGCAGAGTTTCTCAGAGCCCTTGGCGTCTGTCGCAGTCTCTGGGGTCGAGAATGGAGCCATTCCCGGCATATGATGCACAGAACGCGTGCGCAGTAACAAAAGGAAGCACCGTCTTTAATTATAATGAACGATGAAAGGAAAGTTGCTTGGAGATGCGTGACACTTGAAAATGTTATCGGATAGAATTGATACAAAAATAGATATCAAATAGTGTCAAAAATGGGTTTAAAAAACAAAAACAAAAAACCACAGACGTTTCACAGACCCTTCTTCAGCGTGGAGAAAACCGTTGAAATACGCTACCGGACACACGCGCGCATATGAATAGTAGCGTTCGCACGCATTAAAGGTACAATTCAGATATACTTTTTTTTTTTAGCTAAAATTGACGTCAAGTCCATCCGGCTCAACAGTTCCAAGTTGGAAAATCAACTTCATTTAACGCTGCTGGCGCTTGAGGTTTGTCCAATTGCATAACTGAATACCTCGCATGCACCCGGATATCTGAAATACTGTTACCGTTGGGCTACAGGGAAACCAGGAGTGTTGTTGCGGATACTTACTAAGTGTTCGCTAAAACGGCTCCTGAGGCTCCGCCCGGTTTCACCAATGTAAAGAATGGTAGGGCCTCGGTTACGTTTACAGGATATGCAGGCAGTACACAAGATTACTGGGGGTTGTAAATCCTTACGTTTGGAGGTTGTAAATCTTTACGTTTGGAGGTTGTAAATCTTTACGTTTTGGGGGTTATAAATCCTTACGTTCGGGGGGTGTATTTCTTACGTTTGGGGGTTATAAATAACTACGCTTAGGGGTTGTATTTCTTATGTTCGGAGGTTATAAATCCTTATACGTTTGGGGGTATTATTTCTTACTTTGGGGGTTATAAATCCTTACGTTCGGGTGTTGTATTTCTTACGTTCTGGGGTTGTAAATCCTTACGTTCGGGTGTTGTATTTTTTACGTTTGGGGGTTGTAAATCCTCACATTCGGGGGTTGTATTTCTTACGTTTGGGGGTATTATTTCTTACTTTGGGGGTTATAAAACCTTACGTTCGGACGTTGTAAAGCCTTTTGTTTGGGCGTTGTATTTCTTACGTTTGGGGGTTATAAATCCTCACGTTCGGGGGTTGTATTCTTTGCGTTCGATGGTTGTAACTCCTTTCGTTCAGGGGCTGTATTTCTTAAGTTTGGGGGTTGTAAATCCGCACGTTCGGGGATTGTATTTTTTACGTTTGGGGGTTATAAATCCTTTCGTTCGGGTGTTGTATTTCTTACGTTCTGGGGTTATAAATCCTTATATTCGGGAGTTCAGTATTTCTAACTTTTGGGGGTTGTAAATCCTTACGTTCGGAGGTTGTATTTCTTACGTTTGGGGGTTCTAAATCGTTACGTTCGGGGGTTGTATTTCTTACCTTCGGGGGTTGTAAATCCTTAAGTTTGGGGGTTGTAAATCATTACGCTCGGGGGTTGTATTTCTATTTTCGGGGGGTTGTAAATCCTTACGTTGGGGTGTTGTAAATCCTTACGTTTGGGGGTTCTATTTCTTATGTTCGGGCGCTGTATTTGTTAAGTTTGTGGGGTATAAATCCTTTCGTTCGGAGGTTGTAAATCCTTATGTTCGGGGGTTGTATTTCTTACGTTTGGGGATTATAAATCCTTACGTTCGGGGGTTGTATTTCTTATGTTCTGGGGTTATAAATCCTTACGTTCGGGGATTGTATTTCTTACCTTCACGGGTTGTATTTCTTAAGTTTGGGTGTTATAAATCCTCTTTCGTTCAGGGGTTGTAAATCCTTACGTTTGGGGGTTTTAATTAAATTTTTACGTTCGGGGGTTGTATTTCTTACGTTTGGGGGTTATAAGTCCTTACGTTTGGGGGTGATAAATCCTTATGTTCGGGGGTTGTATTTCTTACATTCGGGGGATGTAAATCCTTACATTTCGGGGTTATAAATCCTTACGTTCGGGGGTTGTAAATCCTTACGTTTTGGGGTTATAAATCCTTACGTTCGGCGGTTGTAAATCCTTACGTTCGGGAGTTGTAATTTTTTCCGTTCGGGTGTTGTATTTCTTACTTTTGGGGGTTATAAATCCTTACGTTCGGGGGTTCTATTTCTTACGTTCGCCCGTTGTATTTGTTACGTTTGGGGGTTATAAATCCTTACTTTCGGGAGCTGTATTTCTCAAGTTTGGGGGTTGTAAATCCTAATGTTCGGGGGTTGTATTTCTTACGTTTAGGGGTTATAAATACATACGTTCGGGGGTTGTATTTCTTACGTTCTGGGGTTATAAATCCTTACGTTCAGGGATTGTATTTCTCACCTTTGGGGGTTGTATTTCTTAAGTTTGGGGGTTATAAATCCTCTTACGTTCGGGGGTTGTAAATCGTTACGTTTGGGGGTTTTAAATTTTTACGGTGGGGGGTTGTATTTCTTACGTTAGGAGGTTGTAAATCCTTACGATCGGGGGTTGTGAATCCTTCCTTTGGGGGGTTGTAAATCGTTACGTTAGGGGATTGTATTTTTTACGTTTGGGGGTTATAAATCCTTACGTTTGGGGGTTGTATTTCTTACATTCGGGGGTTGTAAATTCTTACGTCTCAGGGTTATAAATCCCTACGTTCGGGGGTTGTATTTCTTACAATCGGGGGTCGTAAATCCTTTCGTTTCGGGGTTATAAATCCTTACGTTCTTTCGTTCGCACGTTGTATTTGCTACGTTTGGGGTGATAAACCCTTACTTTCGGAGGTTTTAAATTCTTACGTTTACGGGTTAATATATCCTTACATTTGGGGTTGTATTTCTTACGTTTGGGGGTTATAAATCCTTACCTTTAGGGGTTGTATTTTTTCTGTTCGGGGGTTGTAAAACCTTAAGTTTGGAGGTTGTATTTCTTACGTTTGAGGGGTTGTATTTCTTACGTTTGGAGGTTGTAAATCCTTACGTTAGGGGGTTGTATATCCTTCAATTGGGGGTTTTAAATCCTTACGTTCGGGGGTTTTATTTCTTACGTTTAGGGGTTGTAAATCCTTACGTTCGGGGGTTGTATTTCTTACGTTTGGGAGTTGTATTTCTTACGTTTGGGGGTTGTGAATCGCTTCGTCCGGGGGTTCTATTTCTTACGTTTGGGGGTTATAAATCCTTACTGTCGGGGGTCGTATTTCTTACTTTCGGGGGTTGTAAATCCTTATGTTTGGGGGTTATAAATCTTTACGTTCGGGGGTTGTAAATTCTTACGTTCAGGAGTTATATTTCTTACGTTCGGGTGTTGTATTTCTTACGTTTGGGGGTTGTATTTTTTACGTTTGGGAGTTATATTTCTTACGTTCGGGGGTTCTATTTCTTACGTTTGGGGGTTGTAGAACCTTACGTTCGGGAGTTGTATTTCTTACGTTTGGGGGTTGTATTTCTTACGTTTGGGAGTTATATTTCTTACGTTCGGGGGTTGTATTTCTTACGTTTGGGGGTTGTAGAACCTTACGTTCGGGGGTTGTATTTCTTACGTTTGGGGGTTATAAATCCTTACGTTCGGGGGTTGTATTTCTTACGTTCGGGAGTTGTATTTCTTACGTTCGGGGGTTGTAAATCCTTACGTTCAGGAGTTGTATTTCTTACCTTCGGGGGTTGTAAATCCTTACGTTCAGGAGTTGTATTTCTTACGTTCGGGGGTTGTAAATCATAACGTTTGGGGGTTATAAATGCTTACGTTGGGGGGTTCTATTTCTTAAGTTCGGGCGTTGTATTTGTTACGTTTGGGGGTAATAAATCCTTACGTTCGGGGGTTGTAAATCCTTACGTTTGGGGATTATAAATCCTCACGTTCGGGACTAGTAGTTTTTACGTTTAGGGGTTATAAATCCTTACGCACGGTGGTTGTATTTCTTACGTTCGGGGATTGTAAATCGTTACATTCGGTCGTGTATTTCTTACGTTCGAGGGGCGTAAATCCTTACGTTGAGGGATTGTTAATACTTACCTTTGGGGGTTATAAATCCTTACGTTCGGGGGTTGTATTTCTTACATTTGGGGGTAGTGAATCGTTACGTTCGGGTGTTGTATTTCTTACGTTTGGAGGTTCTAAATCGTTACGTTCGGGGGTTGTATTTCTTGCGTTCGGGGGTTGTAAATCCTTACGTTTGGGGGTTATAAATCCTTACGCTAGGGAGTTGTAAATCCTTACGTTCAGGAGTTGTATTTCTTACGTTCGGGTGTTGTATTTTTTACGTTTGGGGGTTATAAATCCTCACGTTCGGGGGTCGTATTTCTTATGTTCGGGGGTTGTAAATCCCTAACTTTGGGGCTTATAAATCCTTACATTCGGGGGTTCTATTTCTTACGTTCAAGCGTTGTATTTGTTACGTTTGGGGGTTATAAATCCTTACGTTCGGGGGTTGTAAGTCCTTACGTATGAAGGTTACAAATTCTTCGGTCGGGGGTTGTATTTCTTATTTTCGGGGGTTGTAAATCCTTACCTTGGGGGGTTGTAAATCCTAATGTTTGGGGGTTATAAATCCTTACGTTCGGTGGTTGTCTTTCTTACGTTTGGGGGTTATAAATCCTTACGCTCGGGGGTTGTAAGTCCTTTTACGTTCGGGGGTATTATTTCTTACGTTCGAGGGTTGTAAATCGTTACGTTCTGGGGTTGTATTTTTTACGTTATGGGGTTATTTATAACCCCATAATCTTTAAGTTCGGGGGTTGTATTTCATAACTTTGAGGGTTATAAATCCTTACATTCGGGGGTTGTAAATCTTTACGTTTGGGGGTTCTATTTCTTATGTTCGGGCGCTGTATTTGTTAAGTTTGTGGGGTATAAATCCTTACGTTCGGAGGTCGTAAATCCTTACGTTTGGGGGTTATAAAACCTTACATTTGGGGGTTTTATTTCTTACGTTTGGGGATTATAAATCCTTACGCTCGATGGTTGTATTTTCTTATCTTCGAACGTTTCTAATCCTTACGTTCGGGGGTTGTATTTTTTAATTTTGGGGGGTTGTATTTCTTATGTTTGGGGGTTATAAATCCTTACGTTCGGGGGTTGTATTTCTTACATTCGGGGGTTGTAAATTCTTACGTTTTGGGGTTATAAATCCTTACGTTCGGGGGTTGTAAATCCTTACGTTTCGGGGTTATAAATCATTACGTTCGGCGGTTGGAAATCCTTAGGTTCGGGAGTTGTCTTTTTTCCGTTCGGGTGTTGTATTTCTTACTTTTGGGGGTTATAAAGCCTTACTTTCGGGGGTTCTATTTCTTACGTTCGCGCGTTGTATTTGTTACGTTTGCGGGTTATAAATCCTTACTTTCGGAGGTTTTAAATTCTTACGTTTACGGGTTATAAATCCTGACATTCTGGGTTGTATTTCTTATGTTTGGGGCTTCTAAATCCTTACCCTCAGGGGTTGTATTTCTTCTGTTCGGGGGTTGTAAATCCTTACGCTTGGGGGTTGTATTTCTTACTTTTGGAGGTTGTAAATCCTTATCTTCGGGGGTTGTATTTCTTATATACGTTCTGGGGTTATAAATCCTTACGTTCAGGAGTTGTATTTCTAACGTTCGGGTGTTGTATTTCTCACGTTTGGGGGTTATAAATCCTTACGTTCGGGGGTTGTAAATCCTTACGTTTGGGGGTTAGAAATCTCTACGTTCGGGGGTTGTAAATCCTTACGTTCAGGAGTTGTATTTCTTACGTTCGGGTGTTGTATTTCTTACGTTTGGGGGTGTTAAATCCTTACGCTCGGGGGTTGTAAATCTATGCCTTCAGGGGTTGTAAATCCTTACGTTCGAAGGTTGTATTTTTTACGTTCAGTGGTTGTAAATCCTTACGTTTGAGGATTATAAATTCTTACGTTTGGGGGTTGTAAGTTCTTACAAAGGGGGTTCTAAATCCTTACGTTCGGGGGTTGTAAATCCTTATGTTCGGGGGTTCTATTTCTTACTTTCTGTCGTATTATATGTTACGTTTGGGGGTTATAAATCCTCTCGTTCGGAGGTTGTAAATCGTTACGTTCGGGGGATTTAAATCCTTACATTCAGGAGTTGTATTTCTTACGTTCGGGTGTTGTATTTCCTACGGGGTTCAAGTTCGCAGGTTGTAAATCCATACGTTCGGGGCTTATAAATCTTACGTTCGGGGTTTGTAAGACCTTACGTTTGGGGGTTATAAATTCTTACGCTCGGGGGTTGTATTTCTTATGTTAGGGGGTTGTAAATTCTTACGTTAGGTGGTTGTATTTCTTACGTTCGATGGTTTTAAATCCTTACATTGGGGGGTTGTAAATCCTTACGTTTGGGGGTGATAAATCTTTACGTTCAGGGGTTGTATTTCTTACGTTTGGGGGTTGTAGATCCTTACGTTCGAGGGTTTTATTTCTTACGTTTTGGGGTTATAAATGCTTACGCTCGGGGGTTGTATTTTTTACGTTCGGGGGTTGTAAATCCTTACGTTCTGGGGTTGTATTTCTTACGTTCTGGGGTTATAAATCCTTACGTTCGGGGGTTGTATTTCTTAAGTTTGGGGGCTATAAATCCTTACATTCGCAGGTTGTAAATCCTTACGTTTGGGGGTTACAAATCCTTAAGTTCGGGAGGTGTATTTCTTACGTTTGGGAGTTATAAATCCTCACGTTCGGGGGTTGTATTTCTTATGTTCGGGGGTTGTAAATTCTTAAGTTTACGTTCGGGTGTTGTATTTCTTACGTTTGGTGGTCAGTTATAAATCTTTACGTTCGGAGGTTGTAAAGCTTTACGTTCGGGGGCTGTAGAGCCTTACGTTTGGGGGTTATAAATCCTTACGTTTGGGAGTTGTATGTCTTAAGTTTGGGGGTTATAAATCCTTACGTTCGGGGGTTGTAAATTGTTACGTTTGGGGGTTGTAAATTTTTACGTTCGGGGGTTGTATTTGTTACTTTTGGGGGTTATAAATCCTTACGATCGGGGGTTGTGAATCCTTACGTTTGGGGGTTGTATTTCTTACGTTGGGGGGTTGTAAATCCTTACGTTGGGGGGTGTAAATCTTTACGCTGGGGGGTTGTAAATCCTTACGTTTGGGGGTTATAAGTCCTTAAGTTGGGGGGTTATATTTGTTATGTTCGGGTGTTGTATTTAATTTCTTACGTTTGGGAGTTAGAAATCTTTACGTTCATGGGTTGTATTTCTTACGTTCGGTGGTTGTAAATCCTTACGTTCGGGGATTGTATTTCTTACGTTCAGGGCTTGGAAATCCTTACGTTCGGGGGTTGTTTATCCTTACTTTCAGGAAAAGGTAAAACCTTTCGTTCGCGGGTTAAAATTCCTTACGAAAAAACGCCTTTGCGCAACATCAAATGTGTGGTCAAAGACATGTCAAAGGCCACCTTTGACACGCCTTTGATTAATTTTGTCTTAGACTGCAAGCAGTCCCTTTCTGGATAGTCGAGGTCGCGCGGAATAGCCGAGCGCGAAAAAACTGGAGCGAACGAGCGGAGGGGGGGCTTCTCGTTTATTTCTCCTCGCACCAGTCTCGCTGCGCTCGACTGACCAGAAAGGGACTGCTTGCAGTCTAATTTTGTCTCGCGTCAAAGGTGATCTTTGATTTCACCTTTGATTCGAATCACAGGTGACAAAGGCCGCATTTGATTCACCTTTAGATACACTTTTGACGCGCGTCAAAGGTGATCTTTGATGTGGCTTTGACTCGCATCAAAGGTTTATCAAAGGTGCACGCGCGTGTGGTCAAATTTACCTTTGACTTGAGTCAAAGGTTTAGCAAAGGTGTGCCCGTGTGTACTCAAATTTACCTTTGACTCGCATCAAAGGTTTATCAAAGGTGTGCACGCGTGTGGTCAAATTTACCTGTGACTCGAGTCAAAGGTTTAGCAAAGGTGTACCCGCGTGTACTCAAAGTTACCTTTGACTCGCATCAAAGGTCTATCAAAGGTGTGCACGCGTGTGGTCAAATTTACCTTTGACTCGAGTCAAAGGTTTTGCAAAGGTGTACCCACGTGTACTCAAATTTACCTTTGACTTGCATCAAAGGTTCATCAAAGGTGTACACGCGTGTGGTCAAATTTACCTGTGACTCGAGTCAAAGGTTTAGCAAAGGTGTACCCGCGTGTACTCAAAGTTACCTTTGACTCGCATCAAAGGTCTATCAAAGGTGTGCACGCGTGTGGTCAAATTTACCTTTGACTCGAGTCAAAGGTTTTGCAAAGGTGTACCCACGTGTACTCAAATTTACCTTTGACTTGCATCAAAGGTTCATCAAAGGTGTACACGCGTGTGGTCAAATTTACCTTTGACTCGAGTCAAAGGCTTACCAAAGATGTACCCGCGTGTACTCAAATTTACCTTTGACCTGCATCAAAGGTTCATCAAAGGTGTCCCGCGTCGTTCCGCGTGTTGTCAAATTTTACCTTTGACTCGCATCAAAGGTTTATCAAAGGTGTAATCATTTTTACCTTTGACTCGCATCAAAGTTGTATCAAAGGTGTAATCAAATTTACCTTTGACTCGCATCAAAGGTTTATCAAAGGTGTAATCATTTTTACCTTTGACTCGCATCAAAGGTTTATCAAAGGTGTAGTCAAATTTACCTTTGACTCGCATCAAAGGTTTATCAAAGGTGTTGTCAAATTTACCTTTGACTCGCATCAAAGGTTTATCAAAGGTGTAGTCAAATTTACCTTTGACTCGCATCAAAGTTGTATCAAAGGTGTAGTCAAATTTACCTTTGACTCGCATTAAAAGTTTACTAAAGAAAATCACTTATACCAGTCAAAGAGATCATTCAAATTGTTCTTTAATTGCATCTGAATCTGCATATTAGAAATAAAATGATATTAAGACTGCTCCTCAAAATAATGTACATCAATATTGGCAACTGGGATATATGTCCCAATTTTTAATGATAATTGTAGAAATGGGCATTTTAAAATTGACCCATCACATGAAAATCGTAATCAAAGATAATTTACATAACTAATTAATGAAGTCATTAAATGGGTCAAACGTTAGCGAATGTTGCAATAAATATCATCTGAAGCAAAGAAACAATAAATGGGCTATATCAGATATACCAAGAACAAAGCGTCAATATCTAATTATAAGGCCTGTTTATATACCAGGAACGCGAACGCGGCGTTCGTATTGGATTGCTTTAAGCAATTTGTATGAAAATGTTTATAACGGAGGCGACCACGAGCGCAGCAGGAAACTGGTTCGTGCCAAAAGTCACGGGGATTCCCTTCAGAGCGAATTTTTGTGCGATGGTCACACGAACTATTTATTGTCAACCAATCAGTGCGGCTTCAGTTGTTTTTCTATAGCTCGCCCCCGACAGTGGAGCCACGAGGCTCGCAAAAACCTCACTGATTTTCATTGGCCTTTGAAAACGCAGCAATACGTGTGGCAAAAGAGCACCGGTTGCCTACATGTTGGGCAGAACTGAAATGTTCTTTGTTGACAAACACTACATTTATTACGACTAAATTCGTGGAAAAATATAGCACAGGGGGCGTTCGCGCTCTGTATAATCAGGCCTTAAGAATGGAATTATTTTATGTTCCGTATGGCACGAAAAGCCCAAGTCAGTCAGTCAGTCAGTAGGTCAATCAGTCAGTCAGTCAGTCAGTCAGTCAGTAAGTCAGTAAGTAATCCCGGACGACACACGTTTTCATGGGAGGCCGGTCTGTTCTACAAGGCTTAAATTGTGGCAGATTAGAGCCGGCACAACCCCCCCCCCCCCCCGGGGGACTCCCATATAAAAGTGACGAGGGTGCTCGCCGTATTTTTATGGGTTAAAAATGCTGTTTTGGTTCCTCTTATGCTGTTCAGCCTCCTCAAAAGGTCCACAGCGGGAGCTTTCGCGGTACCTTTTAGGGTATTGAGCCGAAAAATATGACAGGAACTATTTGACAGTATGCTGGAATTAGTACCCCTTAGGGGTGATACTAAAAATTTGGAGCCACGCCCACAAAACAGGATCTTGGTACCTCTCAGGGGTTCTTTTCAAAATTTCCGACGAGCATCCCTGTCACTTTTATATGGGAGTCCCCCCGGGGCCTCAACATGTAGTGTTCTACACTCTACAATCACTATTATCGTTACAATCACCACAACCGCCACCAGTGACTATTACGACTACTACTACAGAACGACTAAAAGCAAACTGCTTAGGGACCTGTACACAACAGTGGCACGATAGAGCTGAAATCAGAAGTCCAAAGGCAATCATATACAACTTTTTTGCCGTTGTTTTTCCTGCTCGTCAGTATGGTGTAGAAACAAGTTTTGAGAAACTAGACTTGGCAATGTCATTTTTCTGCTAATGTTCAAATGATTCAGACTCCAATAATGACCTCGAAACCAAATGTTTACCCATGACTCATGAACACAGTGCGCGACTGTGCCCAGCCATGAGCAAAAGCTAACAAAGCACTTGGAATATCATGTCACTGACGTGTAAAGTAGATGACAATAGACAAAGTATCCGTCATAGGGTACATGGCCAAACCTTGTTAAAATACGCAACATTTCGGATCTGTATACTGTCCTAAATAATAAAAAGGACAAACAACGCAAAGGATAGTGAACAAAAAACTTCCTGATACGCGTATACCACTGCGCAACATTTTCGTTCGCCATCCGTCGTTTGTCACTGATACAAGGCTTTCCAGGTTGCCAATAATCTGCAAAATGCCTCTTATGCATGATGACGTAGTACTTTGTGTTTCAAGTTTCTTATTTTTACCGTGAAGTTTACAAATACCTTTTTAAAATTATCCCCCTAAATGGTACTTTGTTAAAAGAAGATCTCTTATTCATTCAGTTCATGATCAGTAAATAAGATATCACTAGTTTCGGCTATAAACTGAACTTGCAAAGAAAGTATGTAATGTCAACTTTGATAACTAGTAAGGCCCGTTTAACTTCTCACTTAGTCACATGTGCCGATTTTAATATCTGTTTGGGCCGAACCAAATTAAATTCAACATTTGATTTGTACGAAGGATCTATAGAGTCGGAGTGAGTTGACTGAGTTTCGGTACGAGGTCTTTTCCCTCGCTAGCTATTTCAAACATGGCGGATAATAGGCCTTATCACGGTTTCCGACGCCATTTTGACGAGTAGGCAAACAGGCTTGAAATAACAGTGTTTCCATAGAAATCCGGTGTCACATAATTTTCATAAAACATCGCTTCTGAAAAATTCATGAATTGGAATCTTTTGGCACTCTGAAAAGGATTTTAAGAAAAGAAGTTGGAGGGTTGTAGCTGTGCCAGAAAGCGTCCAGTCGTGTTTTCAACTTTCCACACATTTGTTTGTATAGCGAAAAAGCCGTGAATTGCTACTAAAAAAAGTTCGCGGGAAAAAATACAGGGGAAATGTATGGAAAGTTCAAAAATTAAATTCAAAAATTGCTATAAATATTTGGGATTTGAAACGGAGGGCGAAGAAAGCGCTCTCGGTGGGTAGGTCCGGCAGGTCAAGTTGTAAGCTGTAAGTTTCATTGAACTAACCTGCGCCGGGGGAGGGCAGCGGGGTATTTTTACTCACGACCCACATACAGTGGAAACTTGATTTAACGAACGGTCAGTATAGAATGCAGACTGCAGACTGCAGATTGCAGACTGCAGACTGAGTATAAAATGCAGACTAGGTATAAATTGCAGACTAGGTATAAATTGCAGACTGCAGACGGCAGGCTGGGTATTAAAAATGCAGACTGATATCAATACCGCCTCTTCGCCAAATGCAGGCCTAGGATACATTTTGAATTTTTCAACTTAACTTACGCTAGCGTCATACAATCATCTTTCAAGATCATTTCCCATGAAATTGACATTATTGTATTCTTTTCGAAAAGCGTCAACCTTGAAATAAACAACCCCGAAGCATGACGCAGACACATGACCTTTACTTCGCACGTGGTTGACCTTTTCGCCGCTTTGCGTCAACATAACATCGGCGACATCGGTAAGTGGCAGTCAGGGTGGCAGTAAAATAATGTTTTTTGAATAAAAAATGTGTTCATGTATTGCTAAAATGCTGAAGGTATACAATTTGTCTTTGGCAAACTTCGTTAATATTCAAGAAACTAGTTAAAATCTGTCGATGTCAATTTGCTTCCCCCCTCGGAAATCAAGTATGTTTCCCTCATTATAATATAAATTATCACAAACTGAATCATTGTATAATGCAATTCGAAGGATTTGATTGGCTTAGCGGCCATTGTATATTTTTTTTATTAAAAGCAATCGAGGCATATTGCTAGAGTTTGCAGATTTCGCTTTGGAAAAACAATTAGAAGACAATTTCATGGTCTCTATTTCTCGGGCATGGTATAATAGCTCATATACCAATAGCCGCTAAGCCAATCAAATTGCTTAAATTGCATTATACAATGATTCATTCTTTAATAAGAGCCATTATACCATGACCGAGAAATGGCGACCATTAAGTTGTCTTCCGGTTGTTCTTGCACAGCGAAATCAGTAAGATCTAGCAATATTTCCTGATTGTTTTTAATAAAACAATTATTCCACTTGCGCTTAAGTATTAAAGGAAGGGCAGGAACTATATATATACTAGAAAATTGCAAAAAGTGTCCGAGAATAGTACTCATATTTCCTTGAATGTGAGAACATTAAACAGTATTCACCGTTTTCTTCTCCCTCGATCACTTCTTCCTATTACCCGGCACCGATCAGACATGTTCAATTCCAGCTACAGGCGTGTATTTTCTAAGCAACCGATCTGTTACATTTTCCGCAAAATCGAAAAACCTAATGCTCTTAAAATTGGCGCCAAAAACTGACGCACTCTTCAGTTAATTTATTTCAGTTGAGTCATTCCGCGAGCATCGTATTTCGCATAATTATGCCATGTCGCAGGTCATGCCACATGCCATTCCGCAAACTCATGCCGTCTTTTACCCTCATCGGTCAAAATGGCTTCGAAAACCGTGATAAGACCTATCATATGGCATTAACAATTCCATTAAAACTACGATGTTGTCATAGATAACTTTGCTCGTTTCCAATGGTAACGATATGAAGAACCGTGAGTCAGGCCTGTTGAAAAAAAAAAACCCGCCAAAACAGGCCACAGTCTGTCGATCTTCGAACATCAATCGTCGATGAAATAATGATCAGAAATGGAGGAGATATTATAGTGAATTTCATATTACTTTGGCCAGACAGATTGCGGAGTTCCGGTTGTCAAATTTGTTCCCGTTGAGAACTTCGCGAACTTCGCAGGTAGTTCGCAAGTTTCGATTTAGCGGAGCGATCACGGGCTGTTTCACCAAAACAAATTATTTTCTGAGCTCTGGGTCGTTTTCTCAAAAGATTTTCCAGAAAAAAAATGTATTTATTCCGTAACTGATCTGTACAGCGAACCAGTGCAATGACTAGATATATATGACTGAAACATCCGATAAGTCGAAACTTGCGAACTTTGTTGTCGCCGATTTCGAACCGAAGAAATTCATTGTTATATCTCCTCCATTTCTGAGTATTTCATCAACGATTGATGTTCGAAGATCGACAGAAAGTGGCCGATTTTGGCGTTTTTTTTCCAACAGGTGACGCACGGCTCTTGATATCATTACCATTAGAAACGAGTAGAGTTGTCCATGACAAAATCGTGTCCATCGTAATTTTAACGGCAAAATGATCGTGATCCAACCTAACCGATAATCGTAGAAACAGTGCAATTTCTCTTTGAGTTGTTTCTTTTCGTACACTAGTTTCTCAAATTTGAAAGGTATCGTCCCGGAAAAATCCGATCGAGCCACCTTCATAGTAATCAAATGTGTATTAAATCCCGAACATGTGAAATGCGACTTTTAAACCAGATCTGCATGAAGTCGCACTTAAATTTACAGCAACCAGGGGGCGCAGCTGGGGGGGTCCTGGGGTGCCCGTGACCCCCTCCCCCCCCCCTTGTGAAATAATTTTAGTAAAATACAGTGTGGGTTTCGACATGACAATCTGGTAAGTACTCTGGGTGTGACTCAGTGTGACCCCCTTTTGAAAAATCCTGGCGACGCCCTGGTAAACAAATAAAACTCCAACCTTCACATGGATTTAATTCCTAAGTTAGATTCGGCGTTTACCACCGCTTGCATCGTTGCGCGACCATTCAACTCAAAACTCCCCAGTTCAATTTCCGTCAATCAAGCATTCAGCTGGCTTGGAATTTCGCTCCTGACACTAACAACAACTCCATTTATCGTATATTGTTTTTGTAAATGTACATGCGGTTGTTGTTATCGAAGCCAGCTTGATTAATGCTTGATTGAAGGAATTTTTTGGAAAAGTTGACTTGGGAGTTTTGAGTTGAATGGTCGCCTAACGACGCAAACGGTGGTAAGCCGGGCCTAAAACAATTAATAGTGAATAGAGAAGATGACCAAAAGGAAAGAGACAGCAGCATTTGCCATTTGGCACTATTTTCCCGCTGTTTTCAAATTATAGTGAGTAAAAACGATAACAAGGAACGACGTTTTGACCACCAACTATCCCCAGTTCATCTAGTGCCGAATGGCAAATGCTGGGGCGTTTGGTGGCGCCAGACGAGCTGAGGCCACTGCTGCCTCTTTCCTCTTGGCCATCATCTCTGTAGCCCTCTGGGACCTCCTTCGTTGAATTTTGCGATCTAACTGCTTCATTAAATCGTCTAGTTCCTGAGATCTCCATGTTAATTTTTTTGGTTTTTAATACTTTCTTTTTTTTTCGTTCACCTTCCACATCCTCATTATCTCCATCTTCAGGCTCCTGTTCTGATTCGCTTGTTGATTCGTCTGAGGACACATATGATGTCAACATTATTTCAGAATATTTCAACTTGTCTTCTTCGCTGAACGTGGTACTACCTTTTAGAGCCTTTGCCCTTTGTGCAGTTTTCTGTAAGATAAAGGGGAATATAACATTAATATCTGAGTAATTTTACCCTGAATAGCACATGCTACCAAACGGTGGGCCCTATTCAAATATTACAGACCAAGCAGAGATTTGTTCTTTGGGTTAATTAAAAATCATGCGCACATTTTCACGTGTATTAGACTAATTTGAGAGGGACATCATGAAGTTTTCCCGTCCAGATATTTTGAATTTTCGAACGCACGTTATCTGAATCTGGGATTACTGCTAGGTGTAATTTTGATTTGAACGCAGCCTCGCTCTTTTTTAGAACAAAAGTGTTATAATGTAACAGGCGATTTATAAAAATTATAAAAAATTATTCTACGTTCCACGTTTCCCGTTCTTGTTAGTCCAATCCAAATTTTCTCTTTGTCATGCTCTTTGTTTCCGTTTCCGGTTTAGCAACATACAGGCATCACAACACCATTGGTAGCGACAGTCGATGTTCGAAACAATGCTTTTGCTTGCTGGCTTGCAATTGTTGCGTAAGTTCCAAAAGAGAAGGATATATTCTCTGATGAGTTAGCACACAGACAATACAGTTAAAAAAATTGCAAGAACTGCAATATTCCCGCGAAAATCACCCCGAGTTGATGACTGATGACGAATTTCTGTCTGCGCTGCACCGTCGGCCGTCCGACCAAAACCGCGCGTCGTTTTGCCGAGGATGTGTCTGTTGTGACTGGTGTGAGAGCACACAAATTCCTTTTCAACTCGGTAACGGCTTGTGCTTGTATGTAATGGGGGAAGGAGTCGTTTTAATCCTTGATTTGACGTCGGCGGAACAAGTTTTGTATTTATTGTTGCTGGACTGTTTTGATTTATCCCACGAGGTGACGCAATCACAGAATTCGAAAGCAGGATCATAGGATTACGAAGGATGGGTGAGTTATCACTTCACTGTTTTAATAGTTCTAAGTATGATTTTATCTGTAGTGGCTTCAAATATTTGGCATTGATTTGGGAGTGCCCATTTCATTCTTGCACCCTGACTCTTGACACTGATTAATTGAAGACGCGATTTCCCGCCTGCCATCATTTGTTGATTTGTATCCAAGTGATTTCTATTTGCCATTTGTATAGTTTTGGGCTAAACTGTAGAATACTCGGCCGCTTATTTAGAAAGGATTCTTTTGTTTCTATATGTAGCCGATTTTAACAAAAGGTACCTAAGGAAATAATCACATATTTTGAAACTTTCCACATTCACGGGCTTCGCTAGTTTGCAACCACGTGCAAAGGCAAACAAAGACAAAGGCTTGGCGGCCTTGTTGGAGTCAATTTGCATAAGTTGGTGGAGCAAACAAAAGAAGCTAAGTAGAAACCTTTTGTTTCTTATGCAAAGTGACCCCCAACATGGCGGCTGTGACGTAACGTGCAAACCAAAAATGGTTTATTCCAGAAAAAATCCACACCCCCCAGGGCGGATGGGGTCGTTTTTTAACCCCCCCCCCCTCTCACTAGGATTTCCTGAAGCACAAGACCCCCCTCCTGTCTGGATTTCCAAAACAAAAGACCCCCCCCCCTCCCGCCTGGATTTCCAGAAAAAAAATATTAGGTTTAAATTTAATTTATTTTTAATAGAAAATATGCACAATCACGTCTAGAAGATGTTCTTTTTTAATTTCTAAAGCTTCGGCTAATATTAAAAACTCTATCGCGTGGAACTAAAAAAAGAAAGGAGCAACAATGCAAAAAAGCGAACGAGTTCATCCTTTGTGTATGGACAATACCCATGGAATCTTAAAACTGCACGCAGAAAATGCATTGGCTGCTTGTTTAACTGGGCTACGGACGATGGGACTTCAGAGAGGTTACCACTGTAAATGTTGAAGGAACCCGTCCAAGAACTTCCTCCTTTTGTTGCTTTCGCAATAACTTACGTTTCCAAAAGTTTTTTCGAGGTACAGATGGCTACAAGTTCGTCTCGAGTATTTTCGACGAAGAGGGAATGTTTTTTGGACCAAAATTCTTTGGAATTATCTTCGTCAGCTAATAGCTCTGCATCCTTGCTTGCACAAGTAAAAAATTCTTCTGCCTGACGCAGTGGAATCTATGCTAAAAGTGCAATGGTGGACCAAACGACCGCGATTTCAACGGGGCTAACGTGAAATTACACAACGGTGGTGCGCTGGGTCTGGTACGAGTAGAAATGTGTCAGGCGTTTCAAACTCTTCGTTGCAACAATGTTGCGACAGCTCGTTCTTTAGTACCTTGTTGTTCGCATTTTCTGCTATAAAAGGACCTGCAAAGGAACTTAGATTATCATTTATTTTAGGTGAGAAATATGTGAACGAAACATTTCCACTATTTTCAGGGTCTGAGAGCGCTGAAGTGTCACCGAACTAAACGTTCGAATTGCATGAACTATCGGTTGAAATGACCCCTGCAGAAAACTTTCTTAAGTTCAACCCCCCCTCCCGCCTGGATTTCCAGAGTCTTTGACTCCCCCCCCCCCCCCCCTCCTGCGAGAATTTACAGAATCCCATCTGTCGGGGAGGTGTGGATTTTTTCTGGAACAACCCAATGCTATGGAATTGAAAGCCTTAGAGCACTCCTCAACATGACAACACATCATCAATGAAAACTGTGGAAAAAACCGCATTTTGTACCCCTAAAAGATATGTCGAGCACCCCCTTCACTTTTCATAAAAGTCGCATCTAGACAACAAGAGCAAAAGTTCAGTTCATCCCGCATTACTGCGTGTTAATTAACTACATCTGACCCCCGTCACGTTTATACCAGAGTACCCCCTGGGAGCAGACTAGAGATTGAAATCAAGAAATGGCGTTTCCAAACCAAAGATGTTCGGCCGAAGCATCTTGTTCAAAGTTTCCATGGTAAATGTTTTGCAAATTCAGACTGGAAACATTTTGTAGATATTTATTAAACATGTAATGTTCGGGGATAGCAATGGTGCTTGGGCCGATGAATGATTGATGCTTTCTCCGACTATGCAACATGATAAGAAACAGTGGGGATGTCTGTGCATGTTTGAATTCGGGATAGCCGACACGAGTTGCGATCGATCGCTTGCCACATATGACCATAAGAATTATTTTCACAGGTTTGAGATGAATTTCATTTCAGATTATACATGTATGTGGATAAATGCAATTGAGGCTAAGTTAACACCAAGACAAATTGCTACAGTGGTTTCCCTATGACATTAGGGGTGGGCCGGGTTAGATCGTATTGCTTAAGCTTGCTTACATTGTTTGTGTACTGGCAACTGTTTTTGCTAGCGGTACATTGCTTGCTAGCCTGCGTGGCAGGCACTAGAATGGGGAAGGGAGAGGGGAAAATTGGGCGCGCACCCAATTTCCCCTCTCCCTTTCCCTTTCTAGAGCCTGCCATGCAGGCTAATTGCTTGTGTACTGCATACTTGTTAACTCCTTGCTCGTCCCTGTTTGGTTAGTATATGTAATTAAGTATCACCACTGAGCCTATCAGTGTGAGGGTGCCGGGTGGGTGGTTGACGCACCCAGGGTTGGTTGCACCCCCCAATTTCCTGACACCTTCCCCCATGCAAGCTCGTCTTTGGCACCAGTTTGCTTCCAGTTAATTGAGATTGTCAGGATCCATTGCTTCTGCTCCACAAATAACTGTCAGCCACTAGTACTGCAGTGCCTCACATGCAACAGATTTGCGGCCAAAATGAATTCAATATATCGATTTATTTCCTTCGGAATAAAATGCACTTTTCACTGGAATGGTTCTACTAGTACTGAAGGGGGGGGGGGGGGGGTTTGCGGTGATGCGGTTTTGCAGAAATTTTTATTTTGACCTGCGGTACTGCGGTTTTATTAAAGACTAAGCGGTATGCGGTTTTTATAAATTTTAGGCCAGGCAAATCGGTAAAAAAAAAGTGTCTGCGGACCTCTGCGATGTTTCGTTTTCACTCGGATCCTCTCGTTCCCAGTTGTTTTGTTTACGTTTTACAAGGTACAACAAGTACAGCTCATCATGATCAGATTGCACAATCAGGGACCATTATTGTGCAAGCAAGCCTTGCGGTTTATTGTTTCAGCCTTTTCCAGTTAATACTTGATATGATTAACCATTTTATCCAATGATATGTCGGTTCGGTCGAGGACCGTCAAGAGTCGAGAATATGGGATGGGCCATTTTATTTTTGAGGGACAATTACCAAAAAAAATTCCTGCACGGCAAAAGTAGAGAAAAAAAATCATGCACAGTTGGCCAAAGGAAGAAAAAATTGAGCAAGCCTTACTACTCTTAGGATCCTGTTAGACCAACTAAAAAACTAAACTGTAATTTTTGTCATAATTTAATTTCAACAGACAAAAATACTGTGTAATTATTCGTATAATAATTTTCCTCTGTGTTTCATATCATAAACATCATAAATACATCATTTCAATCTATCTCTTTTATTAAAACATAAATTTGAACCTTTTCACTGAATCTGGTATAATATAAAATTCATGTCATAAAATATCACTTTCCATCTCTTGTATCAAAATACAATTTTCAACTATCTTCAACTATCTTCAACATATCTGATATCTCAGGCCCGTAGGGAAGGGGGATGCGATGGGTGCGCCTGCACTCCCCCTCAGGCTGCGGAGGTCCACTTTTTTGTTGACCATAGATTAAAAAAAAAAACTGAATTGATAAAAAATATAGATAGTATACTTCCCTTCTGATTCACTGTTAGTGTAGTTGTAAAAATGAAATAACTAAGCAAAGAAAATATATGCCATCCATATTTGCATCTACCCGTAAATGCACTGGCGCACAAAACATGTTTTCAATTGACGTCAAACATCCAAGTTTATCAAACAGACATTGATATGTTTGCCAAGAAGTACCTAAAGTAAGGAGGCTTGAGCTTGGCACACTACTGAAAGATCATGATGATCGTCACTGCAGCAAACCCAGGGAAAAATACGGATTTTCAACTTTATTTCTATTTTTGTTCTTTTTAAATAGTGACATTATTCTCTAAAACTGTAAAATACATACTTAAAGTAGTCTCTACACCAAACAAAATCCATCTTGAAGTTCAAAAGTTTGAGTAATATCCACGTTTTTAAGTTCGCTTTTGGCTGCCTGTTTTCATATCATACTGCCTTCAAAACGCACGAAATGCAATCTCAGACAACCGGCCTAATTTTCAAAATTTCCCGGGGGAGCATGCCCCCAACTCCCCTAGAGGCTCGCGCTTCCGGCTCTTGTTTGGTCCGTCTCCTAGTTGGACCGCACCCTCCCGCAGAAAACCTGCCTACCGTCCTGTATCTATTAATTAAATTATAAAATGTTCACAGTCTTGAATGTATACAGCTATAAATGACAAAATTGAAACAAACGAAAACAACCAAATAGTGTCTGATAGTGCCCACTATAAGCTATGTTTCTGCCCCTGCTTCTGCTTCTGCCACGTACCAGCCAAAAAGCGGTTTAAGGTGGCTCAACACAGTTTGCGCGTGCTTTACAGATTGTGTAAGTGATGCTATTTTAATAGCATCACTTACACAATAAAAGCGTGTGCTTAAGGGTTGTGATACGCAAATACGGCGGTTGATAAAGTGATCCCTCAATTTCACATGAAATGGATAATAAAGTTAAGTTTTGATCCTAAATAACTAAGTTTCTCGTTTCTGGACTCTTTTTCTTTTCTTTCCGAGCAAAAAAAAAAAATTCACCAAGACCTTTCGCATGCTTTTCATCTTTGCCATGAAACCCAAATTAAACCACGCATGTGCATTTGACCAAGAAATTGCGATTGGTTGTTTTTGTGGGAAATGAACTGTTTTCTAAGGAACCGCTCATTACAATTCCCTGAAATTTAGCGTGAAAATAGTGCCCTAAAAGCGTAACTCGCCTACAAAGAGAAACCTTAATCTAACAGAGGGTATCTTCACAAAACATTGAAATGCAAAATCAATATTTGCAGGAGATCTCTCTGTCAAAATTACATGAAAATAGTGCAACTGTGTCAGTGTTTTGTGAGTTTTTCTGGATACAAAAAATGGAAAAAATCCAATGAGTGCATGCATTTTCTAAAAATAAAGGAAACCTACTATTTATGGACGTTTAATAGTTCGCTGCGTTGCCATCGAAACGGTACTTAGCTCAACAAGACGTACGAAAATACATCCTTTCTTAGTTGGTCTTACACCATACCAATTTTGGGCATCCAGAATTACATAGTTTCCAAATAATGTCTTCTAACACCTGTACACTAAAAAACTGTATTCGGCCACATTAAGACTGGGGGGGGGGGGGGGGTGCAAATCTACACCACATGACTTTATGCTGTCAAGCTGCATTTATGTCAAGGCTTTGTTACTGTAAGAGGATGGGAAGTAAATGGCTAGGTGTTTTCTTTAAAACACGTCATTAGAAAAATAACTCACATTTGTGTTTTTAGATAAGATATTCAATTCTGATTTCTTGGCATTGGATAAAAACATCAAGGCATTTATAAAAGGTTTAAAATTCAGCTGAATAGAATTTCTCATTTATTTTTGTAACCCAACGTGTAACACTGAATAGACTAAATGCAGCTTATATCAGCCTGGAGAGAAAGTCAATTTCTGTTCCATACCTGTATAAGGCATACCTCATAAAATGCTCATTTTTGGTAAAACGAAGATTGAAAACCGATCGAAAAAAAATTCACGCACAACCCTAAGATGCTAAAAAAAATTCTTTCACAGCACAAAGGTGAGAAAAAAAATCTTAACAAGACAAAATTGCTCAACCTCACCCCCCCCCCCTCAAAAATAAAAATTAATAGTCCATCTCTAACATGTCGAGAGTCGAGACTGATATGTCGAGACCTTGTCGAGAGTCGAGAGTAACTTGTCAAGAGTAAAAATTCATTGATTTTATGGATTTTTGTGTGTTAGTCCAAGAAAGGAGCCATTGGTCGTTAAATCAGAGCAACGGATATTAATACATTTGATGGAATTTTTCAATAATCAATCTTTCACGTGATTGCGTGTATGCGGCTCTTTTTTTTTTTGCTGAATGAACAGTCTTCGAAACAGTACAGTATATATTATGTTACCAGTGTGATGATCTTACGTTGATTAACATCGACGAACACGCTCATCAGAATACATAAGGTCACATTTCTAACGGATCGGAATGCCGAACCTAAAGTCTTGATGATGGCATGTTCCACATTTGTAACTACGGTTTCGGTATTTTGGTAAATTTCAAAGCGGTATTGCGGTTTTTTTACGTTTTGCTGCGCGGTTTTGCGGTTTTCAGGTCCCCTTTACGCCCCCCTCAGTACTGTACTTCACACGTGATCATTTTAAAGCTCAGTATCTTGAACCCAATCCCAGCTCGATCATTAAAACAAATCAACTTCAGAGGATTTGAGAAAATAAAACTTGTGTTGATAACCTGCGTTAAATTGGCTCCGCTGTTCGATCCGCGTCCTGTTGTTTTCTTCAGATCCAATAGAAGATGAAAATGCCAGAACAGAGACATAATTATAATTGTAAACATAATAAATCTTAATCTTGTCTTCGGTCCACCAAGCAACATTGATTTCCCAGATGTTTTCCATTGGATTCTGCAATGTCCACGTACATGCACTATTCGGCTGATCAGTGAGAAGATTGCCATGATTGCTGAGCATCGTTTATGGTTTCGTTTAAGAGAATGTATGGGAATCCCCCCCCCCCCCTCACCCCCCTGCCTACAGCTCTTCTAGTTCACAAGAGATGCACATGCTGGGTCAAAATAAAACAAGATAAATTCTAAACAGAAAAAATTAAATTGTAAACTTGCATGGACACAATTCTGTACCCTATCACAGAGATTAGGCAGTGACTTTAATATCTGGAGATATTACTTTTGACTAATTATAAACGTTTATAAATATAGGTGGAATGAGAGAAATTGAGAAAACTTATATATATGCTGTATGCATATAAAAATCACTTAATTATTCAACTCTTGGCAGGTTTTAATTAGCTATTATAATGTATAAATTATGCAAGGAAATACACATAAAATTATATATTACCCACCTCATTTCGTCTTTGCAACCTTCGTTGCCGCAAGAGTGTTTGCTTTTGAATCCCACTTTGTTTTCTCTTATGTTCCCTTACTTTAGTTCTGAAATATGTTTTCGTCGCTTCTGAAATAAGAATATTATAAAGATGATTGAATTCAGTTTTTTGATAAGCATTTAAATTAGCCTTATATAACCCGGGCATTTAGGGCTGCCATTCAGTACAGTGATCAATGTTTTGGCTGTTATTATTTCCTGCTCAAATGAAAATTATCACCCAGTTCAGTTTTGGACAGTAATTTGCAGTAAAACTCCAGATTTCCAAATTTGCAAAAATAAAGGCATTGAAAACTTTTCTAAAAGTGGATTGATGCTAACATATATATATGAGTACTACATACTCAGTGTATTACTGTACATGTACTGTGGTTTAAAGGTGATATATATTAATATTTACATGATATAATGTTCTCAGGCTTATAGGCGTCATATTGTTAAGCAAGCCAATGATATGTAGCTATATAGAGGGGCCGACAGGGGTGTAGCCAGCCATTTTGAGCCATTAAGCCTGGGAATTGTAGCTGTGTAAGTGCGTTTTCGGCGATTTGCAGGGGACGTTGTCCTGAATTTTAACTTCCATTTTTTTTGTTTGAAATCAATAAAATCACCGGAAAGATATATAATGGCTGGATGAAAACTGAGATTTTGCGTAAAAATCTACTGCAAAGCTTTTTTTGGATCACTGTATTTGCTTTCTCTGTACCAGAACCATGGAAATGTTTATCCATATTTTATGTTGAGTGGGTGTTTTCTTTCCAATCCAAAAGTACAGGGTCTTGTCTCACATGTACTGATCCAATTGGACATTTCTGTTAACCCCGGGCTTAATGGCTCAAAGGTTAACTACGGCCCCTGGCTGTTTTGTTGAACAACCAGGAAACATATATGATCATGAGTGCATATATACACTGTATGACATAAAGTCACTACTTACTTGTCAGTATGTACCCCGTTGTATGTTTATCTATGGCCCTAAACCGTTTAAATATTTCTCTGGTGACCGCTGTGTTTTCCATTGACGAATAGGACATTCTGTAGGAAAAATTTTTTTGTTTAAACAGCAAGAAAGTACAATTAATTTTTTTAAAATTCATTCATAGCACCATTAAGGTGATTCCTCAGAAATAAAAGTTGACAAAAGAGACGTGATGAATTGAAGAATAAGGATAGGTCACCGTACTTGTTTAGGAGAAATTACCTTTTATTTCTCTGCAAAGCGTAACCTTGTAGGGAAAACTGTCATGCTTTCAATGCATATTCATAACACAAGTAATTATGCACAGTAAGGATGCACAATACTGAGGAATCACCTTAATGTAATTGATGGCTTTACAGATAATACATGATGTTTATGTTATCAATTAACACATTTGTTTCTCATGCCAAACAGGAACGTGACATTATACCTACCCAAAGTTCCATGGCGTTTCAAGGCCAGTAACAATGTGGTGGAGTGCTCTCTGTTAAAAATTGAACAAAAAAAATCCAACAAGGTAAGTCATGATGTCAGTGATTTTAATACATATCACTAGATCAGTAGAGTAATTAGTAATGGTAATTAAACTGAGTGGAGTGCGATTTGGTCTGAAGTCATATGCATGATTTCAAAATCGAACGAGTGCGCAGCGCAAATTTGATTTGAAATCACAAGTATGATTTCAGACCAAAATTGCTCATCAATTACCACTTTATTATACCTATTTTGAAATCACAGAGTTTTACTGTCAATTTTAATATTCTATTTTTGTTACTTCATTTCCAATTTGATGGGCTAAAGAAAGTATGCGATTTAGAGCAAAAAATTGGTGCAATTTGGGAATAAATCGCACTGTTGAGAGCCAATCAGATTGCAAGGATCACCAGTGATTTCAAAATGGGTGAAATAAACACTTTTATTCACTAAATTTATGGTGAGTTGTGGTAGATATATTTACAGAGATTTGAATTTGCAAGGTAAACGTATTTACTTGACTTGTTTTCTATGTGGCATTTATTCAAAGGCAGCATTTTTTTGAGGGCAGTATTAAGTTCAAACTCATGAGAAATAAGGTTTAAATACATAGCAATTATTCCCCGAATCGAAGGTGAAATAAATATTAGTAAACGTTTACCGAGACGAAGTCGAGGTAAATATTCAACAATATATATTGAGTCTGAGGCGAGTTTAATTGTTTTAGAATAATTTTCATCCGTGGATACAAGAATTTGCAAAAAATTGATCTAAACATATGAAAAACAAAACACTTTTACCCTGCATAAATCTGGCTTAGCTTAGCAACCATGCCAAAAAAACTAGATTCACTAGACTCTGTGATGAACATAATGCAAAAAATATATTAAATGCTACTTTTCTTTGACACTTAAGGTACATGAATAATCATATATCTCAAAAGTGAAAATCAAGTACACTGTCGACACAGTAATAATTATTTGTGGCAATTGACAGCCGTGTTCAGTGTTATGTGTGCACAGCGCCTATCTTTCGACGTGCTAAACAAACAAGAAGGATCGAAAGCCACCGATCACAGTCCACAAGCATGACCTTTTGAACTTGTGGCTCATTTCCATAAAGGTGACATGAAACAAGCACCGGTCTCCATCCATTGTGATTGGTTCATTTCGGACAGCAAGTCGAAAGATGGACGTCGAAAGATGGGTAGGGGGTGCACAATAGACTGAACCTTGGTGTGAGTGTATGAGATGTTCACTCGGCTTTGCTGTTTTAGCTCGGATGTCAATGCCACAGTTTATCCTGAAGTTGACTAGCCAGTCAGAGAGCGCATAAAACATAATCACTTGAAATTAGTACTGATGTTAACTGGTGAATATGTAACACCCATCTGGTTTTATTTCCTAAATTATGCAATTGTATAATTTCCTTCAGCAATGCAATTAATTTACATGCAAATGGATCAGATCTAGACTCAGCAATTGTGGCAATTTATTTACTCTACCTTTGGATTTCCATATATATACATATATATACAGCTATTTCAATTAATGTTGTCGGATTAAAATCAAGCTAAAAGACAAGACCGCAATGTTTTGTGGGATTATTTTTTATGAATAAGCAGGTCATTGTACTGCTAATTACAACCTATTGTTTTCTCCAGGCATAACTGATTTTGATGAATTTATTCATAAAAATCCCACGTAAACTTCGGTCTTGTCTTTTAGCTTTTTGCTTTGAACCGACAACGTCGATTGAAATAGCTGTATATTTAACAATTATTCCACGAGCGCGCGTTGGATATGAGATGATAGATAGCCAACGAGGCGCGTAGCGCCGAGTTGGCTATAATCATCTCATATCCAACAAGCGCAAGTGGAATAATTGTTTTATTAAAAACAATCAAGAAATATTGCTAGATCTTACTGATTTCGCTGTGTAAGAATAACCAGCAGACAATTTAATGGTCGCTATCTCTCGGCCATGGTATAATTGCTCATATACCATGGCCGCTAAGCCAATCAAATCCCTCGAATTGCATTATACAATGATTCAGTTTTTAATAAATATATATATATATATGTAAAGTGCCTTTAATGAACCGGCCAGCTAGTCGATCGTAACAGTTTGACCATAACTATATGTATGTTATGAACTTTCAAGATTCTGCTATTCATTTGCTTTGAATATTTTCGTAAACACATTGTCTGGTTTTACGTTTTGACCTTAATTGTTCCTCGACTGAGCATATTAATTTAGCATTTATATGTACCCGTACTTCTCATCTACGTACGGTGTTGTGTTAAAACGTATACACTGCATTATGGGATAGATTCAAAATGGCGGGAATATTCATTCTTATCACAACACGATCGCTTCACTTGAAATCGTGAAATTATGAAAATTGTTTAACGCGTTTCCTGAACACCTTTCTTATTGATAATCCTTTATCATCACAGAATTTCCAGCTAACAGAAACAAGAATGTCAACGTTATTATTACTCATATAAATATTTTTTCTCAGTAATCTAAAACGCTCCGACAGTACTGCTAAATCACAAAGCTGTAGCTTTTACGATATGACTGAGCTTGTGAATCGTTTGAGCAACTTTGTCAGTTGGATTTTAACTGTTGTTCACTGAGAGATAATGACCATTTCTTTCTTGTAAGGAAATATAATATAATATATCATAATAGGTATCGTGATAGAAGGTGACATTTTATCTACTGAGCCGCGTCACAGTGGCGTAAGTTTAGTTTACTGCTCTTTCCATGTCGTAAATTATTATCTTACCTCAGTTTTTTTCGGCACTAGTTTTGCCCTCTTTTCAGTTCCTCCCTGGTCCAATTGGTCGAGGATTTTCTGATTTTGAGTTTTAATGTCGTTTAGCATATCGGCTATCTCGGCATTGGTCGTAAGCGGAGCTGGAACTGCCTCTGGTGATGGCCGCGCCGATTCTGTTCGGCTTGTCCTTGTGACATTCGTGGCAGCTGCGGGGGCAGCTGCCGTTCGTAAAGGATGACAAAGGGTCCTTGCCCCTTGTATATCTGGTCTTCGAGATCGATGCTCTGACATGATATGGCGATTAAACGGGATGGTTTAAACCTCTCATTGTTAAAAAAGCCGAGCAATCTCGGTGTTGAAAAAACTCAGCTAGCTCTGTTGAAAAACACTCAACGAGCTTCCCGAAGCCATCTATTTCCCGCGCTTTTAGCAGTCTGTTCCATATAAGGAATATGCCCATACTTGGGAAGGAGGGTCGTTTTGGAGGACTAAGGCGAGCTTTTTGATTTTCAAATTGGTTATTCGACAGTTGGCTCGGGAACTTGTGCTCGCTTGTGCTAGTACTAATTAAAAATGGAAGGTAACGGTAGTTTTTGTCCTCATTGTGGCGAGTTTGTCGCACCGAGAACTTATCGGAGACACAAACGTGATTACTACAACGAAGAAACGGGATCGTGGGATGTAGGCGAACGTTATTCATCCGATGAAGAATCCTCGGCAATGGAATATGACAAGTACGACGAATTATCTCCAGAATACGCAGATGAGGCAGAAGACGTCGACGACGAAGAATACATGGAGGTCTACCTTGAAAGAGTAAGAGGAGGTATGGAATTCTGGGAGGATGCAATCGAGGACGTATTGATTGATTTCGACGAAGATAACTTAGAGGCTGGACGATCGCCATCGCTCTCTGTTGACGCTGAAGTAGAAGTGAGAACAGAAACGTATGCAAAACAGCTCTCTTTGGTAAAGTGGATTTGTTTATTTCTGATGTTTTGGACTGCGCTATTCCAAATATCGGATAACGCTCTAGAAACTATGCTTCAGTTTTTTAACATTCTTTTTACCGTTTGTCAGCGTTACGCTCCTTGGTTTGGAGGTGTTGTTCTTTTGATGCCGACCTCGGTTTATCTTCTTCGAAAGACATTAGGAATAGGCTGTGACAGATTCACTAAGTACGTTGTGTGCCCGAACTGCCATTCCTTGTATCCCTTCTCCGACTGTTTCTACACACTTGGAAGTCGGAGAATCCCGAAACGTTGCTGTCATCGCCCGTTCCCCAACCACAAACAGATGCGATTCCGGGCAACCTGCGGTGAAATGAATGGCGGATATCTTTTGAAGGAGGTTCAGCTTAAAGATGGCACCACTAAACTGTACCCGCACAAAGTCTACAGTTACATGAGTGTCTTAGACACTTTAAAGGCATTTATGACTCGGGAGGATTTTTGGTTGAAATGCAACTTGTGGAAGATGGGCCGAGATACTGCCTCTGAACTACTCACAGATGTGTTTGATGGAAGGGTGTGGCGGGAATTTTTGTTTGTAGGCGGAGAACCATTTCTTGCTGGGAACAGATCTCTCGGGTTAATGCTCAATGTGGACTGGTTTCAGCCGTTCAAGCTTTCCAGATATAGTGTTGGAGTGATTTATCTCGTAGTCATGAACCTGCCTAGAAATGAACGGTTTAAATTTGAGAATGTCATACTGGTTGGTGTTATCCCAGGACCCCACGAGCCATCTATCTCTATTAACACTTACCTAGCGCCCTTGGTGGACGAACTGCTCGTGTTGTGGGAAGGTTGGCACGTTGGAGACGAAATTGTGCGCGGTGTTCTTCTGTGTGTTGCCTCGGATCTACCGGCTGCTAGAAAGGTATTTATACGTTTAATCAGAAGCTTATTACTAAGTGGGAAAATTCACACATTCAGAGTTAGCTTTTGTTCTGGGGATAGGGCAAAATAGTGGGGATGGGAAAAAATTCGGCGAATTCGGGTCTCCGTTTTTCCAGCTGCCAGCCCCCCACCCCCTAATACTGATTGCCGGTCCCTTATGAAAAAAAAACATTTTTTACCTCTGAACGTATACGGTAACAGTTAATTTCCGGTTACAATTTGTTTTGAATTCACAACTGTCATTACAACTGGTTCTGGGAGTGAGAATGAAGCGCAAGCACAAACAGACACGAGTGAATAACGTAGACACTTTGTGCATAATAATTATTCTTTCAAATAAACAGGTGAGTGGATTTCTGAGCTTTGCAGCGAGAAGGGGATGCAGCAAATGCAAGAAAGTGTTCGAAGGGACCTTTGGTGAGAAGAGGGATTACTCCGGTTTTGATCCGTGTGAGAAACGAACAAACGAAGAACACCGAAGAGAAGCCCAGGAAACACAAAATCAAACAACTATGAAAGACAAACACGATGCAGAAAGTAAATACGGAACACGTTATACTGAGCTCTTGCGTCTGCCTTATTTTGACTGTGTTCGATTTACGATTGTCGATCCGATGCACAATATGTTCTTGGGGAGTGCAAAACATGTCATGCAGAATGTTTGGCTCAATGAGAAACATAGAATCATCACGGATGCGCAATTAAAGCTTATCCAGCAGAAGGTCGATGACGTCCAATTTCCATCTGGGCTTGGTCGGCTGCCAAACAAGATCGCGATCAGCTTTGGTGGGTTCACTGCGGACCAGTGGAAAACGTGGACACTGCTCATGTCAATTTACACTCTCAAAGGGGAGCTGCCTGACGATGATCTAGAAGTGTGGAGAGCGTTTGTGATTGCGTGTCAGTTACTCTGTAGTCCTTGTATTACGGTCGCGGAAGCCATCAGAGGAGGATCCCTTTTGCAAACATTTTGTGTAGAATTCCAGAGGCTCTATGGTACCGAGCTCGTTACTCCAAACATGCACATGCATACTCACCTCGCTGAATGTATTTTGGATTTTGGTCCTGTTTATGCGTTTTGGTTGTTTTCTTTTGAAAGGTATAACGGTATCATGGGAGGCTTCCACACCAACAATCGTTCTATTGAACTTCAGTTGATGCGGAAGTTTCTCCGCGATCAATCTGTGCACGGAATAACCCTCCCAAGTTCTTTCCGCGCTGAGTTTGAGCCCCTGATCAGACCTGTGGGACAGACAGGGACACTGGGTGAAACTGAGCTTGAACCTGTCCATTCCTTTCGTGCTCTTGCCGCGCTTTGCCATGGTCCTGCTCAACCTACACACCTCTGGAATGAAGTTTCTGCGTACCGCTGTCTCCCACCATCAATGTTCGACTGCTTACAAGACCATGAAGTCGTCTACCTTCGAGACATGTACAAGCAGCTATGTCCAGGGGTACAGGAGGAAAGTGTTGTGGGGAATTTTGAACGGTTCTCTGGTATAGAAGTAGGCGGTGAGCGATATGCTTCCTCTACGTCCAGATCTGTACGTTCTTCGTATGTTTTAGCTTCGTGGGTTTCTACAAGTGGGCGTGTTGACACAACTGGGGTGGAGCCAAGAGCGGGTGCCGTGCAGTTCTACATGCGTCAGAATGTTTGTGTTGCCGGAGAATACAAGCCCTTTTTGTTAGCTTACGTGTTATGGTATCAAAATCATCCAGAAAGGTCTTATTTTGGCAAACCCGTACAAGTCTGCTGCAAAGATCTCTTTGAGCAACTGGGACCAGCTTCGTTCATTCCAGTACAGCGTATTGTTTCTAAATTTGTACCTGCGTTTGACAAGGTTAAAGGGGAAAATGTTATGGTGGTCTGCCCTCTGCCAAGAAAGGTGGCATTCGCGTAGTCAAATTTAGCTGATGTAGGGACTGAGTACGCGTACAGTTGACGTAGAGTTCGAGTTAAGTTGATGTAGAGTTCGTGTAAAATTGACGTAGAATACGCGCATGGCTTAAAATAACGGCCGATCAACGGGCAATGTACGGTAGAAATTGCGACTTGACCGGACAAAATCTTCCATTGCGGGTCATGTTGACCGGTCACGTACTAACTGAATAAACAATAACAACCAAATGTTAAATGCAATTGTTACAATATGATACGTCTCTGCAGTCATATTCTTTTTCATTCGGACGCCAACCGGCGATTAATGCAATTAGGTCGCGATTGTTTAGATTTCGCGAAAAGTTGGTGTAGAGTTCGTGTTAAGTTAGTGTAGAGTTCGTGAAAAGTTAGCGCAGAGTTCGCGAGAAGTTAGTGTAGATTTCGTGTAAAGTTAGAGTAAAGTTCGTGAAAAGTTGGTAGAGAGTCCGCGTAAACTGAATTAAAGTAAGCATAGAGTTCGCGGCGAAAAGTTGGCGTAGAGTTCGCGAAAAGTTGGTCTAAAGTTCGCGTAGAATTCGGGTAAAGTTAGTGTAGAGTTTACGAAAAATTGTTGCAGAGTTCACGTTAAGTGAACGTATAGTTCGCGCAAAGTTGGTTTAGAGGTCTCATAAAACTAGCGTAGAGTTATCGTAAAGTTGGTGTACAATTAAGAATTGGTTCATGCTTAGCGTGCGTATATCGAGTTATGGATGCACGCGGGAAGTTTGGAGAGCACGAGAGAAGCGTAAGAGTTGCTCGAGGCGTAGCCGAGAGCAACTCTAGCTTCTTGAGTGCTCTCCAAACTTCCTAAGTGCATCTACAACTCGATATACGCACAGCTAAAAGCATGAACCAATTCTTTTATAACATAGTGAAAATAAAGTAAGCGATTCCTGGAAAACAGGTTTTGTTCCTGATTAATTACAAACTTCTCTGAAAAAAAGGTGAAAGTGGTTTCTCATATCGGTTTAATCTTAACGTTTCATTAACTTCGACAAGCTCTTATAAATATACGTTTTTTATGGTGTTGTCTCTCTGTAAAAAGTTTTTTTATAACATAGCGCGCGCATGCTTCCTTCACATGACTTGCACACGTCATCGGATGGATGCACGGCCGTGCGTATGTTGAGAAATGTACCATGATGGCGCCAATAGGAATTAGGTTAGGATGCACGCGCGCTATGTTATAATTCATGTTAAGGGGGAGTAAAGTTGGGTAGCGTTGCCGTAACGCCTGAATAAGACGACAGTAAAAACTGTTTTAACAGTAAAAATTTATTTTGAGCCCTGTACGAGTAAAGTTGACGTAGAGTACGCGTAAACTAAGTTTACGTAGAGTACGCGTTAAGTTGGTGATTAGTTGAATTTTTATTAATACACTTGTTAATGTTTACTATACAATTTTACTCTTTGCATTTGGCCCTTTGGACGGTTAGAGTCATTGCTTTTCGATGTTATCTCCTGTTAAGCTTTCCAGTTGTAACAAAAATGTAATGATATTTATGTCAATGTTTCCCTTTAATGATAATAAGCCGAGTTCATTTCTACATGTTGCATTTGGGAATTGCTCGTTGGCTCCCAATAAAGTTTACAGAAATAAACACGTGTTCGTTCAACTATCTTTTTCCCAATAAACTCCGCAGATCTCTGAGCCATACACGAGGATCGGTAGAAATAAACAATTCAACCTTGCGTTTATATAATTTTGGATCCGGCAAAGAATTCTCGTCTGTTAACCATACTGATGAGTTATTTGTGCTTAATAGTGATTCAGTGTAACTTGTGTTCCTTTCCAGATGCTGAGGAGGACTTAAAGAGAACACGCGCCACGGACACATGAGAAACACCGATCACATAAAACGTTACTTGGCGTTTTGTCTATATTTTTTAATTTACACCTCTTCATATGATTCCGGTTACGTACCAGGATGGCTTTGTTAGCGGGATGAATTTTGCGATCAGTTTCGAATCTGTTCATATGGCTGAAATGGGAATTTTTATCCCGGTTACCGAGATGAAAAGTAGTGACGCGGTCATTCAAGCGAACAAGCCCGGGCGAATTTTCATTTTTATCAGTTCTACAAACCTCTAAACTATAATATGAGAAAATTTCCAGCCCGCAGAAACCGAGATCTCGGTAACCGGGCCCGCCTTCTCATATGAACACATCAAAGCTTTTGCAAAGGAAATAGGAGTGAGGCGAGATCTCGGTAAGCGGGCCAGCCCGGTCAACCGGGATCGTATGAAGAGGTCCTTAGCCTGCGTGCAGATTTTCGTATTTCCTTCCTACCTTGGAGGACACTTTTTCGGAGTTAGTAGGGAAATACGAGAGTCTGCGCGCACCACCAGTTCTTGCTACCGCGCATGGTGTTGTCTCTTACTCCGAAGTCGATTCAGTTATTTATAAGTGGGGTTAAATTGTTGCTTTAAATAGGTTGGGGCGCCTACCTACTTTTGTGTTTCATTGTGGAGTCTCGATCGGGGGAGCTTATCCAAATTGCCGATGCACATAAAGCTTACTGTTTAGAAATTCCCTTGCCAGCTAAGATTAATGTAGTCCCCTTCGCAGCCGCTCGGACCGGAGCGGCTGCGAAGGAGACTAAGATTAAAGTCGCAGAGATGAAGAATTTTCCTCTTATGCAGTCTGCATCAAACAATAAATCGGTGAAATCAGCTTGCTTATCCTTAGTCAGTTGAATGTGATGACGGAGAAGTTGACTTCCCGAGTGCGTAGGTTTGTAACACACTGAAACTGC
This sequence comes from Pavona decussata, assembly GCF_977016875.1. NCBI lineage: Eukaryota > Metazoa > Cnidaria > Anthozoa > Scleractinia > Agariciidae > Pavona > Pavona decussata. The sequence goes on from NW_028145455.1 coordinate 2,667,079, forward strand.
AGTGTGGTAACAGCAATTGCTATTTTGCGTGTTGCTGCTAATACCATTTGTTTTGTTTATCGTTTTCTATTTCTTGCGAACATGAAGATTAGTCTCAAAATGCGAGGAGGAATAATTCTAATCTGTGGGTAAATATACTTACAGTTTAATACAGTTTAGAGTGCTCAACAGGGTGCGCACGGTATAAATGGGATTGCTTACGTAACACAAAATGTGACTTAACAAACGTGATCGGGTGACAATAACTTATAATGTCTCCCGAATAGCATTTATTTAAAGAAATAAAAAACGCGCCGAGTGCATTGTTGAGTTATATAAGCACGCGGGAACTTTTAAGGCACTTCTCGAGTGTTCTTAAAAATTCCCAAGTGCTTATATAACTAACAATGCACGAGGAACAAGTTTTTTGTTTCTTTTATTAAATATAAACAATCGGAACTCCTCAGACAAGTGCGAATTTTAATGAATCAACATCAAGTTTCTCCTTACGCGAGATAACGCGTAATTTAATAGCGCGCGCTCTTGCCGATCACGACACGATCACGATAGGGCACGCGACAGCGCAATCAAGTAAAAAGTAAAACTGTTTTAGTTTTTCGTCACGTCGTAAGCAAGTTCAAGAAGTTAATTCCAAGTCAAGTTTAAGTTTTAAGGTGTTGAGAGAAAAGTTGAAGTTAATTAAAAGTCTGGAAACATCAGTACAACAGACTGTTCTTTGCGAATCGCTGGAATGACAGCGCATTCTGTCTCTGAATTTCTCAGATTTTTCACAGGCAAAAAATCTGACGTGTGCTCCGTGCATATGTACAAATTATAATGCACGCACCATACGTATGCTTCGTGCATTGTGGAGTTAGACAGAACTCAGCTTGACCCTGGCTATTTTATAAAAATAAACAGAATAGGGGGTATTGGGTAATGATGCCGTTTATAGCACAAAGAAAGCGTGTATTAACAGAGATGATTAATTAAGCAAAGGAAACGTCTAGGTCTTAAAGGTATGAGATATATGAAACATAACATTGTAGACACAAAACAATAGTTGCATCAAGCCGGCTAATGAACATTATAGTAAAAGAGTTCTTACCAGCGGTGTCAACTGTAGTGGCAACTATTTGCTGGCAAAGTATTTTCTATTTTCTTTGCTTTTTGCTGGGAAACATGCCAAGGCAAGTGCGGATACATCATAAATAATATAGAATAAAGTTCCTTTCCCAAACAATTATTTGATAACTGCCTTGTGTTTGATTTCTTATTATTAGCGAACATTTAAATATATGTAAGGAACGTCATTGGCGTCTTCGACCGCAGCTTTGACAAGAATCAAAGGTATATGAGTCTTTACATGCAAAACCGGCGTACATTAAACCTCATCTTTGACTCGCTTCAAAGGTGTTTCAAAGTTGTTATACTTTGAACCTCGCCTTTCAAAGGTATATGTAAAGCCGTCATATATTTGACTTCATCTTTGATACGTGTCAAAGGTGGAGTCAAAGTTATTGGAGCGCCTTTGACATCGCCTTTGATTTGTATCAAATGTATAGCAAAGCCGTCGTACATTTGATCTCACCTTTGACGCGCGTCAAAGGTGTTTCAAAGTTGTTATACATTTAACCTCGCCTTTGAAATCTTTCAAAGGTAATGTAAAGCCGTTAAATATTTGATCCACCTTTGACGCGCGTCAAAGGTGGAGTCAAATTTGTACCACATTTGACGTCGCCTTTGATTCGAATCAAAGATATTTGTAAAGATATGACATATTTGATCCACCTTTGATGCGCGTCATAGGCGGAGTCAAAGTTGTACTACATTTGACATCACCTTTGATTCAAATCAAAGGTGTAGTAAAGCCTTCACATATTTGATTTCAATTTGACGCGCGTCAAAGGTAGGGTCAAAGTTGTTAATACATTTGAACTCACTTTTGATTCAAGTCAAAGGTATATGCAAAGGCGTCACGTATTTGACGTATTTTTGATGCGCATCAAATGTGTTGTCAAAAATGTTATTATATTTGACCTCATCTTTGATACGAATCAAAAAAAGAGCAAATCCAAGTTTTCGTGCAGTGGGTTGTAAATCCTTATGTGGGGGGGTTTATAATTCCATGGGTTATAGATCATAGTCGCTATATAAGTGAGATGATTTACATAAGGGGTGTTTTTTTAATTTTTTGTGTTATTTTTATATAAGGGTCTGTGCCCAGCTACTGATAATGATCCGTTATTTCATAAATCCTTATACGTTCGGGGGTTGTAAATTCTTAAGTTTACGTTCGGGTGTTGTATTTCTTACGCTTGGGGGTTAGTTTTAAATCCCTACGTTCGGAGGTTGTAAAGCCTTAATTCGGGGGTTGTAAATCCTTACGTTTTGGGGTTATAAATCCTTACGTTGGGGAGTTGTATTTCTTAAGTTTGGGGGTTGTAAATCCTTATGTTCGGGGGTTGTATATCTTACGTTTGGGGGTTATAAATTCTTACGTTCGTGGGTTGTATTTGTTACGTTCTGGGGTTATAAATCCTTACCATCGGGGGTTGTATTTCTTACGTTCGGGGGTTGTATGTCTTCAGTTTGGGGGTTATTAATCCTTACGTTCGGGGGTTGTAAATCGTTACGTTTGGGAGTTGTAAATTTTTACGTTCGGGGGTTGTATTTGTTACGTTTGGGGGTTGTAAGTCCTTACGTTTGGGGGTTATAAATCCTTACGTTCGGGGGTTGTATCTCTTCAGTTTGGGGGTTTTAAATCCTTACGTTCGGGGGTTTTAAATCCTTACTTTTAGGGGTTGTAAATTTTTACGTTCGGGCGTTGTATCTCTTACGTTGGGGGGTTGTAAATCCTTACGATCTTGGGTTGTGAAGCCTTACGTTTGGGGGTTGTATTTCTTACGTTTGGAGGTTGTAGATCTTTACGTTCGGGGGTTGTATTTTTAAGTTTGGGGGTTTTAAATCTTTACGTTCGGGGGTTGTAAATCCTTACGTTTGAGGGTTATAAATCCTTGCGTTCGAGGGTTGTATTTCTTACGTTTAGGGGTTGTAAATCCTTACGTTTGAGGGTTATAAATCCTTACGTTCGGCGGTTGTATTTCTTTTATTCGTGGGTTGTAAATCCTTACGATCGGCGGTTGTGAATCCTTACGTTCGGGGTTGTATTTTTTACGTTTGGGGGTTATAAATCCTTATACGTTCGGGGGTTGTAATTCCTTACGTTCGAGAGTGGTATTTCTTACTTTCGGGTGTTGTACTTCTTATGTTTGGGGGTTATAAATCCTTACGTTTGGGGGTTGTATTTCTTACGTTTTGGGGGTTATAAATCCTTACGTTTGGGAGTTCTAAATCCTTACGTTCTGGGGTTCTATTTCTGACGTTCTGGCGTATTATTTGTTACGTTTGGGGGTTGTAAATCCTCTCGTTCGGAGAATGTAAATCCTTACGTTTGGGGGTTTTAAATCCTTACATTCGGGGGTTGTATTTCTTACGTTTCGGGGTTATGAATCCTTACGCTCGGGGGTTGTATTTTTTATCTTCGGGGGTTGTAAATCCTTACGTTTGGGGGTTATAAATTTTTGCGTTTAGGGGTTGTAAATCCTTACGTTCAGGAGTTGTATTTCTTACGTTCGGTTGTTGTATTTCTTACGTTTGGGGGTTATAAATCCTTACGTTCGGTGGTCGTAAATCCTTACATTTCGGGGTTACAAATTCTTACTTTCGGGGGTTGTATTTGTTATGTTAGGGGGTTGTATTTCTTACGTTCGGGGGTTGTAAATTCTTACGTTAGGGGGTTGTATTTCTTACGTTCGGGGGTTGTAAATTCTTACGTTAGGGGGTTGTATTTCTTACGTTCGATGGTTGTAAATCCTTACGTTGGGGGGGGGTGGGGGGTTGTAAATCCTTACGTTTGGGGGTTATAAATCCTTTCATTCGGGGGTTGTATTTCTTACGTTTGGGGGTGTTAAATCCTTACGCTCGGGGGTTGTAAATCTATACCTTCGGGGGTTGTAAATCCTTACGTTTGAAGGTTGTATTTTTTACGTTCAGTGGTTGTAAATCCTTACGTTTGAGGATTATAAATTCTTATGTTTGGGGGTTGTAAGTCCTTACAAGGGGGGTTCTAAATCCTTACGTTCGGGGGCTCTATTTCTTACTTTCTGTCGTATTATTTGTTACGTTCGGGGGTTATAAATCCTCTCGTTCGGAGGTTGTAAATCGTTCGTTCGGGGGTTTTAAATCCTTACGTTCAGGAGTTGTATTTCTTACGTTTGGGTGTTGTATTTCCTACGTTTGGGGGTTCAAGTTCGGAGGTTGTAAATCCATACGTTTGGGGCTTATAAATCTTTACGTTGGGGAGTTCTATTTCTTACGTTTGGGCGTTGTATTTGTTACGTTTGGGGGTTATAAATCGTTACGTTCGGGGGTTGTAAGTCCTTACGTTTGGGGGTTATAAATTATCACGCTCGGGGGTTGTATTTCTTATGTTAGGGGGTTGTAAATCCTTACGTTAGTGGGTTGTATTTCTTACGTTCGATGGTTGTAAATCCTTACGTTGGGGGGTTGTAAATCCTTACGTTTGGGGGTTATAAATCTTTACGTTCAGGGGTTGTATTTCTTACGTTTTGGGGTTATAAATGCTTACGCTCGGGGGTTGTATTTCTTACGTTCGGGGGTTTTAAATCCTTACGTTCTGAGGTTGTATTTCTTACGTTCTGGGGTTATAAATCCTTACGTTGGGGGGTTGTAAATCCTTACGTTTGGGGGTTATAAATCTTTACGTTCAGGGGTTGTATTTCTTACGTTTTGGGGTTATAAATGCTTACGCTCGGGGGTTGTATTTCTTACGTTCGGGGGTTTTAAATCCTTACGTTCTGAGGTTGTATTTCTTACGTTCTGGGGTTATAAATCCTTACGTTCGGGGGTTGTAAATCCTTACGTTTGGGGGTTATAAATCTTTACGTTCAGGGGTTGTATTTCTTACGTTTTGGGGTTATAAATGCTTACGCTCGGGGGTTGTATTTCTTACGTTCGGGGGTTTTAAATCCTTACGTTCTGAGGTTGTATTTCTTACGTTCTGGGGTTATAAATCCTTACGTTCGGAGGTTGTAAATCCTTACGTTTGGGGGTTACAAATCTTTAAATTCGGGGGTTGTATTTGTTACGTTTGGGGGTTATAAATCCTCACGCTCGGGGGTTGTATTTCTTATGTTCGGGGCCGGGTTATAAATCCTTATACGTTCGGGGGTTGTAAATTCTTAAGTTTACGTTCGGGTTTTGTATTTCTTACGTTTGGTGGTCAGTTATAAATCTTTACGTTCGGAGGTTGTAAAGCCTTACGTTCGGGGGCTGTAGAGCCTTACGTTTGGGGATTATAAATCCTTACGTTTGGGAGTTGTATTTCTCAAGTTTGGGGGTTGTAAATCCTTATGTTCGGGGGTTGTATTTCTTACGTTTGGGGGTTATAAATTCTTACATTCGTGGGTTGTATTTGTTACGTTCTGGGGTTATAAATCCTTAATTTCGGGGGTTATTTCTTACGTTCGGGGGTTGTATGTCTTAAGTTTGGGGGTTATAGATCCTTACGTTCGGGGGTTGTAAATCGTTACGTTTGGGGGTTGTAAATTTTTACGTTTAGGGGTTGTATTTGTTACGTTTGGGGGTTGGAAGTCCTTACGTTTGGGGGTTATAAATCCTTACGTTCGGGGGTTGTATGTCTTCAGTTTGTGGGTTTTAAATCCTTACGTTCGGGTGTTGTAAATCCTTACTTTTGGGGGTTGTAAATTTTAACGTTCGGGGGTTGTATCTCTTACGTTGGGGGGTTGTAAATCCTTACGATCTTGGGTTGTGAATCCCTACGTTTGGGGGTTGTATTTCTTACGTTCGGGGGTTGTAAATCCTTACGTTGGGGGGGGGGGGGGGGTTATAAGTCCTTACGTCTGGGGGTTATAAGTCCTTACGTTGGGGGGTTGTATTTGTTACGTTTGGGTGTTGTATTTCTTACGTTTGGGGGTTATAAATCGTTACGTTCGGGGGTCGTATTTCTTACGTTTGGGAGTTCGAAATCCTTACGTTCATGGGTTGTATTTCTTACGTTTGGGGGTTATAAATCGTTACGTTCGGGGGTCGTATTTCTTACGTTTGGGAGTTCGAAATCCTTACGTTCATGGGTTGTATTTCTTACGTTTGGGGGTTATAAATCGTTACGTTCGGGGGTCGTATTTCTTACGTTTGGGAGTTCGAAATCCTTACGTTCATGGGTTGTATTTCTTACGTTTGGGGGTTATAAATCGTTACGTTCGGGGGTTGTATTTCTTACGTTTGGGAGTTAGAAATCCATACGTTCATGGGTTGTATTTCTTACGTTCGGTGGTTGTAAATCCTTACGTGCGGGGGTTTTATTTCTTACGTTTAACGCTTGGGGGTGTATTTCTTACGTTCAGGGTTTGTAAATCCTTACGTCTGGGGGTTGTATTTCTTACATTCGGGGGTTGTAAATCGTTACGTTCGGGAGTTGTTAATCCTTACGTTCAGGAAAAGGTAAAACCTTTTGTTCGCGGTTTAAAATTCCTTACGTTCGTGGGTTGTAAATCCTTATGTGGGGGGGTTGATAAATTTATGGGTTATAGATCATAGTCGCTATATAAGTGAGACGATTTACATAAGGGGTGTTTTTTTAATTTTTTGTGTTATTTTAATATAAGGGTCTGTGCCCAGCTACTGATAATGATCCGCTATTTCACGTTGTATGCCTGCATTCAACTCGGCTTGTTTAAGGGAGCAATATATGTCAATGAATGAAAGTACGGAGCTAAGAATGGGTTTTTGTTTTTGTTTTACACATCTCCAGACTTTCCATGACCATTCAAGAGCACTTGAAGGTTTTCTCCCCAATCTCTCAGGGTGTCCGGCTTTCTTCTTTAATTTGTCGACCCGCAAAGAATAATTTTATGGAGTCGCAAAGCAGTGATAACGAACCGCAAAGCGACGAGCTGCTTGAGAAAACCCGCGGTTCGTTGTCACCTCGAGGTGGCTCGCTTTTCTTTCAGGAGAAAGAAGAAGCAAAACTTGTGGGACTGGAGTAACTGTGTTCATGTATTGACCGCTTAAATGCTTGCCTACACAAGCACCTTAGCTTGTACTATGGCCATTACTGGAAGGGAGGGGCGCGGAAGGTAACCGAATGTTACAAGGAGGGAAAAATGCTTTAACAGTGAATTTTGGTCCTCTTTCCCGCCGGCCAGCCTTTAATATACCTCGCTCACACAACGTAGACTACGCTGGTTCATCACCGGCTTTTATTGTGTGGTTGGTGGACGCATCACAAAAGACATTCTCTTCGGCGAACTGGCATCTGTCCAGAGAACTGTTGGGTTCGAAGCCGATTGTCTGCAAGCGCGAGATGAAAGCAATGGTCGTCAACATTGTCAGGGAGTCCTGGCGAGCTTGCAAGCGAGAGCGCGTCCTTGGCACCAACTCAAATTAGGAGAGGTAAAACTACTGAACGTCGCGCACGGCTCCAGCCAACAAAGAAAATTTCAACAAACATTTCTTCCCCGCAAACTGAGGAATCCTTAGCGAAGTGGACGCTGCTTCAGCCACGCAACGACACGTACAAAGGGCACACCTTATCGTGGTCGATTGGCGACTGACGGAAGCCAATTTCCTGACCATACATGGAGTGAATACTAATAGGACACCTGTCATAGCAGGTGTACCTACCTAGACGTGAGAGTGACGCAAGTCGAAGCAACATCGTACTTTTGCAAACGAATGAGCATGCCTTGTGATCTCTTGGGAGCACGATGTAACGACTTCAAGGGCTTAACGGTTGTCTTTCTACCAAAAGTGCTGTCATGGCGAAACCGATGGCTAGCATCTCTTTCCCAATCTGTGCGTAACGGTACTCAGTTTCCGTTAACGCTCTACTCGTGTAG
>NW_028145455.1:2677500-2757500 GCF_977016875.1 Pavona decussata
CAAACTTCCGGTGTCCTGACCTTGAAGATTAACATACAATTCTACCAAGGAAGAACTAACGCGAATCACAGAATCATCTGCCGAGGACGATTACCGGTTCTTTGAACTGGAAAATACCGCTCCATTCGATAAGTGAAAATTTCGGAAATTACAACCGGAAATTTTAATTGAATGGATCGCACGCGATACGCAGGCGCAGTGCCTGTAAATTCTAGTGTAGCGGAAGAAAGGTTAAAATTGTTACCCTGGTCCCATGATTCCAGAGGTTTTTCTTGATTTTTCCCCGCGCGTGAGGGAGCCGCGACGCGGGGAAAAGCGTAAGCGTAAAAAATTGCATGGAACAGGCCCGTAGGGAAGGGGGGGGGGGAGGGTGCGACGGGTGCGTTCGCACTCCCCCCTCCCCCACAGGCTGCGCAGGTCCACTTTTTTTGTTGCCCAACGACTTAAAAAAAGTGAATTGATAAAAATATAGATAGTATAGTTCTTTTCTGATTCACTGTTAGTGTAGTAAAACTAAAATAAATAAGCAAAACTATATATACCGTCGATTGTATCTACCCGCACAAAACATTTTTTCAAATAACGTCAAACGTGTGCGTTTCAGGTGTCGAACTTTGAAGTTTCCCACCCAAATGTGAAGTTCACACGACGGTCGTTGCTTTGTAATTCACCGTCATATATTAATAAATCTTCATCTACTTCTCTGAGGAAGTCTTCGATGCTTTTTCGGCTCTCAATATTTCAGTGAAGCGATTTTCGCAAACTTGGTGCACATTTTTGACCGTGATGACACGGCGAACGACGTACGTAAAGTAGTCTCTGCGCCAAAAAAATCCATTTTGAAATTCAGAAGTTTGACGGTAATACCCACGTTTTTAGTTCGCTTTTAGCTGCCTGTTTTCATATCATACTGCTGCAAAACGCACGAAATGCAGTCTCAGACAACCTAATTTTCAAAATTTCACGGCGGAGCATGCCCCCAGACCCCCTACAGGTACGCGCCTCCGGCGCTCGTTTGGCCCGTCTCCTCGTTGAATGGCACCCTCCCGCAAAAAAAAACCTGCCTACAGGCCTGTGGAAGAATGCAAAATGCAAACAAGTTCATCATGTTACTTTCGCAGAAATTTCATCAGCATTTTAGGCAACATATATGAGAGTGTTTTTTAACGCAAGAGACTATTTTTTCAGTTTCGGCAAACACAAACGAGGAAGCAGGTTAGGGCGCCGGACTTTGAAATCCCGAGGTCCCGCGGGTCCAAGTCCTGCTCTGGGCTTGGTAGTCGAGTGAACTTTTTCGGCCATGCGTGTAAGTAGCCGGCTGGTCTGCCTCTTGCCAGTTGGGATTTTTAATGTTTATATTACATTTAACTTGAGTTGTTTGTTTGCAAAGATTTTTTTCTTTGCGTTCATTTTTTATCAATGGTACCAAATTTTTCAGGGGCACCCCGGCAACGAGGATTAACATTTAATTAAGCAAACTGACTTAAAATGTTGTCCCCTGTTTTTCCAGGTCGTTTTTTGGCCTTTTTAAGAGAGATTTTTATATAAAACTAATACAGTTTGATGTGTTCGTATGTTTAAGCTGAAAATTTAAAGGGGAAGTATCACGAAAATTTGCTGTCATTTCAAAACCCAAAAATGTTTGACTGTCAGCAGAAACAACGAAATAATTGTCAAGTTTGTTAAAAATTATCACCCCAGTGCAATAAAACTGTCGATTAGTACCTCTGGCCAGAGACAGGGTAGGCCAGTTTGGATTGAAACTTGAAAAATATTAGGCTAATGTTTTTCAAGTTCTCGCATTTTTGTTTCCAAAATGCACCAGAACAGACCACAAGTTGTTTCTTTCAAGAATTGAGTTGATTTCTTTCCTCTCGTCATTCTAGAATTATTTGGCAGGTGATTGAAGGTCTTATTTCCTCATTTTTAACAAACGATATCAAAACCCCCCCCTTTAAGTTGCAGAATTTTTTAGGAAATGAAATCTTACTTCCCGAGTAACTTTGCGAGTTGTTGGTGGCTCTACGCGTGCATGAAATGCGAGCTGATCCTCTTTTCGAGATATTCAGTAACGAGATATATTTACCAATCCGAAAACGAAAAGTATACTTAACCAGTCTTACGAAATCTTGAGCTGGCACTTTGCCAAAGAAAACTGTAGATTTTACCTTAAAATCCAATCCGAATTTCTGTGATTTAAGCCGCCTTCCGAATAGATATTCCCCGAAATGAACCGTGGGATGCCCCTTATTTTCAGCACATTTCGGCAGCCGAGCATTTTCGTAACATTTGCGGCATTGCAAAGAGACACTAAAGAGACAATCTGCTATTTTTATTGCCCCAGCGAGGTGCTTTCGACCCGTTGTGTTTGAAACTGAAAGAAGTTCCATTTACTTATTAAAAGTGGCAGTCGGGATCGGCATTCATTTTCAGTAGCTAACCGTTGCGAAATAGTCGTTTGATATTTGTTGTGGTATTTTTGCTGAAAGTTAATGATTTCAGTTAATCTATCCTCTGACGTAGTTAGTAAAAAAAAATAAACGAGTTGAAAGAAAAAGAAAACAGCACCAAACTGAAAAAAAAAAAAGAAAGAAAGAAAAAAAAAAAAGGAAAAAGAAAAAGAAAAAAAGATTCACGTGTCATTTCGCTGCACACGGCCAACTTATTTACTATAGATGTTGAATTGACTTTGCCTCAGGTGTCGCAAATATCAGAAAAATTCGCAACTAAAATGCGTTTGCTTAAAATTACTTTTCAATTACTCCATCAGAAATTCGGATTCATGCTTGATTTGATTTGAAACTGAAACGCTCGAGGCAAAATAAACATTAATTGCCGTTTCGCTTTCATCGATGGAAACTTTCACGCCGTCTAGCTTTTTCTATTTTTAAAATGTGATATTTCTTGACAGTAAAATTTTTATAACGTGGTAGTGCAGGCGAGAACTTATTGAAATTTGAAAGTGTTTATTTCATTGCATTTGTCATGTCGCAAAACAATCCAAAGTATACAATGTCGTCTGGTTTGGCAGCGGTGCGATATGAATTATACGAGAATGTTCAATCTCTTTCTCGACAATGTACAATTTGTTACTTTAAATCCGGATTTTAGACTTTGAGCCACTTGAACCCTTTTACTAAAGAACCTCAACAAACACACTCACTTCTGACACTCTGAATATTGGCGGAAGTACAAATCATTTATTGTTCTTTTGTTGTATTGTAAACAGTGTCTATGCTTGTTTTGCCAGTAAATTCTTGTCAGCTTCTTGCTCCGTCGCCCCTTCCTAAATTTTCTTGCCGCCACGCATACCCTAAATTTTGCTTATATACTCATGTTTTTGTCCGGTGAATATTTCGTGAAGCTGAGAGAGACAAAGACAAGTTATTGAAAACTGACTGAGTTGAGGTAACAACAAAGGAACGTCCCGTGAAATATTCATAGATGCGAGATGTTCGGATGCTGACGTCACGGGGTGATTTCTTGTCAATGGAAGCTCGGAAGCCGTGTCTGTTAGCCCGCCATTTTGACCGAGCACCATCGAGTGGTAACAACATTCTGTGGGCCCTTTGCTAGATTAACGGCCGATTCTTAGACGCCAAAATGAGCGAAGGGGGTGCTTCTGGAAGTTCCGAAGATCTTGAAGAAGACTCGGTGTTTATGCTGTGCGGGCTTTGCAGGAAACCGCCGGTCGACACGAGTCCGAAGTTATTGCCTTGCCTTCATTCTTTTTGTTTGAAGTGCTTAGAGGAGCGGTTTTCTGAACAGCAACAAGAAAAGACGCCTTCAACAACGGCAAGTTCTTCTTCTAACCCGATTCCAAGGTTGAAATGCCCGACTTGTGGTCAGGAGTTCTTGGTTCCTCCGAAGGGAGTTATTGGTTTCCTGGATAATCAATTCGTGTTAGAAAACCTGGGCAAACTTCAACGAAAACAAGAAAATGTGAGGCGCTCTTGCACTTCTTGCGAAGACAACAGCACTGCCTCTTCCTTCTGTTTAAATTGTAGCGACTGGCTATGCGATGCGTGCGTTTCTGCTCATCAAAGAGTGCGAGTAACGAAGGACCACAAGATACAATCCGAGGCAGAGTATTTGGAAAATTCGGAGTCTACGGACGCGAAGCCAATTTTCTGTTTTACTCACCCAACGGAATCCTTGAAACTGTTCTGTGCAAATTGCGAGAAATTGACTTGCCGGGATTGTCAACTTCTTGAGCATAAAGATCATAAATATCAATTCATCAAAGAAGCGGCTCTGAGTTACAAAGATAACTTACGAGGACAGCTGAATCGTTTGTATGAACAAGCGCAACCCTTGACTGAGTCCATTCGCGAAGTTGAGAAAGCAGCGAAAGGCTTGCAAGAACGAGAAGAAAATATCGCCAGTGAGATAAAAAAGTCCTCAGAAATGCTTGTCAAGGCAGTTAAGCAAAGGGAGAGCGTATTGCTAACAGAATTAAAGGCTCTTGTACATTTTAAACACAAGCTTTTGTCGAAGCAGAATAAAGACCTGAGATTGATGCAGAAGATTTTGCAACATAATTATGGATTTACCAGGCATGTTTTAAAGAATGGAAGCGACATGGGTTTGTTGTACAGCAAACGACAACTTAGCTCGAGAATTCAAAATTTATTGAGTTTGAAGTACAATGTGCTTCCTGTTGCTCACAGTGATTTGAAATTTTCTGTGGAAACAGAAAAACTGTGTTCTGTGATCTCTAAACTTGGAAGTGTCATGACCCCTGCTGACAGAACTAATACAAATTCAAGTCGACCTGATGCTTCATTTCGCGGTTTATCCAATGCCAGTACCTATGTACCAGTTCCCAGTACTTCTGTTCCTACTGGTAATCGACTAGTCGGCTCGCGGCCAAACCCCATTGAAGCCCTTTCGGCTGTAAACAAACGCTTAGGTCCGCCTAATAGTCAGTCCTACTCTTCATCAAAATACCCTGGTGCTCTTCAAGCTGCGATTGTTCACCCATCTGGTGCTAGCTTGACAGTAAACACAAAAGTTGGTATTGTGTCAGCAAACAGTGTTACACGACTTCCACTGACAGTGCCATCTGGTGTTCGGAGCCTTGCTGTTAAACCAGGAAGTGGCATTGTCAACAATGGCCTTTCCTTTGCACAACGAAATTCAACCGTCACTAGCTCGTCAAATGCCACAGGCTTGTCACCCCCTCGCCCAATGAGAAATGGCAACACCCTTCCGTTACGACATTTTCAGGACATAGGAAGCAAAATTGGAAAATCGACGCCACCAAGGCCTTCAAGCAATGGTAGTAACAGCAGTCACCAGAGTGTATCCCCACTTAGTGATACATCCACTCCTTTGTCAAAACAAAATGGCTGGGATGAGAACCCCACTGCAACGGATATGCCAAGTCAGGTCTTGAAAGGTATGTTAATCTTGCTTGTTTTAAAATTTTTGTTGTGGTGCCAATTCCTGTTGTTTTTTTAGTAACATAATTTAGGTTAGGGTCATCAAAAAGTAAAAAGGTCAGGTTTTAGTTTTCCAGTTTGCCTTGCTCTTTCCAAAACAAGGAAGGGCGTAGTTGAGTAAAAGTGCAAAGTACAAGTGAAAAAAAAAAAATGCCAATCAGACAAAAAGTCTGTAAATTTGTACAAACAGTACTGCTCAGTCACTTTCATTTGGTTGGTCATGGCACTTTGTTTCATCCAGGCCAAAAATCAAAACCATCTTCTTCAGCATAATTATGGTAAACAGCATTGCAGGAAATTAGGTTTAAATTCATGTGTACCAACCAGGGTTAACTTTTAGCCCTTGTAAAAAGGCCAAGCAATGATCAAAATTGTAGTGAAAGTTTAAATGATTAGAGTGACATAACTTGATCTTGTCCCATTTTTTGGTTCTAATTTTGAGTTTGTCGATGGAATAGTAAAGTGAGACCATTGAAATGAATTGAAAGCTACCGATCAGTGCTTTCCTCTACCTTACGCTGGTATACATGGTGGTTCTAATTTTTTTGTCTGTCATTGAAATTACAAGTTACGGCTATTCAGATAAAAGCTATGAGCATTACTTTAGCAATTTCCTTCTCTGTTGTGAGGTGGACACTTAGTACATGTATGTTTCTGTTGTGGTTTAAAATTTTTCAAACCAGTTTGATTTGTATTTCCCTTTGTCTTGGATAATGGTAATGAATACTGTACCAGGGAAAATAAATTTAAACTGGTTTGAAAAATTTTAAACCAAAAAAAAAAAATAATAAATAAATAAATAAAAATTAAACCACAACATACGTATATACAAGGTGGCTCTAATCTTTCATTCTGTGTATCAACCCCTAAACTTTGACCATTCTCATGAAAGCTGTTGAGCATTTTTTTTTCTCATGGTAATGTTCATAATGTTGAACAAGGGGGTTCAAAGTTTTAATGTAGTGGATGGCATCTCAAAATGTGACCATTTGTGTAAAAGCCACTGAGCAGGACTTTATGTTGTGCATTTATATGTTCTCCAGGAGGCTTCTATTAAACTTCTTATTCTGTGGCAAGACTCCACAAAGTATGGCAACATTTTCGCAGTTCCAAGGGACAGGCATCCACAAGGTTAAAAAAAAAATGAATGGAAAATAATTCATCTTAAATGTTATAAAATCTAGCCACAGACATGACTCTTGAATTTTTGGATAGAAGCTTGTTCAAAGCGTGATCGTTCAAATAAAAGCCATTGAGCAGAATTTTCCCATTTTTCAGTTTAATTTTACCTGGTGGTTGAAATTGTGGAGTGATCATTCAAGTGAAAGCTATTAAGCAGTACTTTCCTATGGTACAAGTCTACTTTTTGTTGTGCCATATATAAAAGGTGGTTGTTAACATTTGTGAAGAAAATCCTGTCTACTATGCTACATTGTATAAATGGTTGTTTGTAAAGGTTGATTCCAACTTTTGGGTCAGCAGTTGAAATTGTTCCTGTTGAAACTGTACAGTTTGGTGTTCTTTGTTTTGCTGTTGAAGGAGGCTTTAACTTTTGCTTTTGTGGTTAAAATCACAACGTGCGACCATTCATATCAAGTTTCTGAGCATTATTTTTTATTTGGTACTCTTTGTTTGAAAGTTTACCACAGGTGTAAATTTTTAAGAAATGCAGCAAATTTAAGGATTGTGATTAGAAATGACTTATTTTGTTCTTGGGCATTCTTGTGGAAACATGTTCTCCAAGGTCAGTTGTGTGGCTATTTTCTTATCATTTGTTTGAACACAGACCATCCCAAACATTTTAACATCATCAGCATGTTTATTCCCCTCTTTAAATAACTGTAGTGCCACTTGCTGATAAAAAATGACCCACAAAATTAGTATTGAGAACACTGGCATATTTACTGTGACACAAACTCTTTAAAATAATATTATACACACAAAAGGAACCTCAATTTAAGGAGGCCTTTTTCTAGCACTTGTTAACCAAGCCATAATTTTGAAAATAAAAATTTAATATTGTTATTGAATTGAAAATGGCTGGTTGTTGTGAAATTTAGTTTCTCTGTTACATGGAAAACAAGTTTAAAACATTCAAATTTAACTACTGGATTTATAGATGCTGTTTATAGATTGATGCTTATAGAATATCACAAAACATGTTGATTTCTGTGAAATGAATTCACGTTTTTGCCTGTTATTTCGCTTACAGTGAAAAATAAATTGTGCATTTTTTTTTTCAAACAATAATTAAAACCTAATCCTTTGAATGTTTGGTATATGCAAAATGTGATTATATATACAATTTATTTATTTATTTTATTTGGAAGCACCAAGCAGTTTTGAAAATTAATTCAAACAGTCATATATTATTAATTTCTTTAAATGACTAGAAGAAAGAGAAAAAAAAAGGCATCTTGCCTTTATTTTCACAGTCTATCTTTCATGGAAAATTAAATGAGACAGTTGTTTGGTTTTGTAATTTTGTATTGTAATAAGAGACAGGTGTATGTCACTTTGTTCTGTTTGAAGCCGCTGGAAATTTAAATTTGTCTTGATTAAAAAATAAATCACTTTGTGTTATTTCTTCTTGATTTGGGCTTTTCATCATCTCAAGAGCTTTGCGTTAACATTTTAGCATAAATTTCTTATTACTTTTCCAGTTGGAAAGCAGGCTTGTTTAGGAGACGGTAAATTCAAAAGACTCTCAATTTAATTTATTTCGTGACAGATGTTTGATGATTGATTTCTGAGGAGCTTTAAAACAGGCAGGAAGAAGATAAAAAAGTGTAACATTGTGTTTGATACACTCTTTGAGCCATTCTTTTTGGCAATAATAAATTGAAAACTGACTGTCTAATAGGCATGTTTTATTGATATAATTTTTTAAAGTCTTGGTGAATTTAAAACATTCATGAAATAAACCTTTTTAGGGGCTCGTTTTTGGTGATGGCTTATTTTGGGGGGAGCTTATTGTAAGTGGGAATTTTCATTTCATAATGGGTCAAGCTTGACAATAATAACAGCTTAAATTAGTCTGCTAACTTCCTGAACCATCTTCAAACAGCCAAACCTAGTTAGGGCTTTTATCAACACACACTTAAATAATCGATTCTAGGTAAAAAAAAAAAAAAAAAAGTTGCTCTAACGGCCTAAGTGGCCCACACAGGCAGAGTTTAACCTGGTTTCTGTCACATAAAGCAACTAGGGGTATTGCCACTCCACCCGGATGGCATGCCAGTCCATTGCAGGGTTACCCCCAGCAGTATGAACCTATTATTGTTTAAGAATCAGTTGCTATTCCCTGTAAAATATAAATTCCCCATGTCAATATTCCTATAAAAGGAGGATGTAGGATATTTAAAGCTTTGATATCACTTGTAAGCAGTTAGTATTTTTAGTGTTTCATAGCCTGCCTTGAAAAAATGGACGATTATTAAAGGGACAGTTGTTTTTCATTTCACTTTTGAGTGAGTGTTGTGATTTACATTTAAATGGGAACGCAAAGTGTTAATGAGCTAGCAATGCAGTGTGAACACATGTTACACATCTCAAACAGGTACAAGACTTTATTTTGGTGCTGCATTTTGTCACATTTATTAGCAGGAGCATGGTTGGTTTGAAAATGAAATGTGGCATTGGAGTCATGCAGCAAGCATTGTAATGCAAAAAGCCATTCATTTGATGCAAACACCTCCTCTATTATAGTTGTGTAATTCGCATTGAACATTTTATAAGCAACGTTTTAAAAATGAGCAGGAGCGTTTTATTAGGTTTAAACACCATGAGGCTCAGCTGAGTGGTTTTAGACCCGATAAAACATGTGCTGCGAGTTTTTTGAACAGCTTCAAAAATGTTCCTGGAAAAATTTGTGTCAAGAGAGTTCATAACAATAATTATTATGCTTTTGTGAACGTTGGAGATTAGCATACGAGAAAAACACCACATACTAATGAGGAGTGTTTTGTCAGCTGATAGAACACCGCATACTATTAAGGAGGAGGTTTATTGATATAAAGTCACTGCACGTGATGTATTATCGCCCATTTGATAGGTCAGTGGGGTTGTGAATAATTAATGAGTTTTTGAAAGTTGTATAATTCACATTGAACATTTTATAAAGTTTTATAAAGTTCATTAAACAGCTTTCTGTATACAGTACATATCTTACTTGTCAGTTGTATTATGTTGCTGTTAGAAAAGCTTGCAAAATTCTGTATGGCTAGCCTCTTAAAAATGTATCATAATTAAGCAAATACCTTGTCAAATAAGGTTTACTTGTGATCCAAGGAAATGATATAATTATTGTTTGTCATTAGAGAGATTTACAATTCATGTTCACGGCCAATGGAATTTGTAAATAGATGACAACAGTGCAAATAATTCCGGCCTTTGATGCTAATCTGAAACTACTCAACTTCACTTAGAAATGGAAAGGGCAAGAGGCAAACGTACAGACTGTAGGACAATTGTGGTCATGTGGTCAATGTTACTGTTTGCTGTTTGTCGTAAAGATATTCCTAAATCTCTCTATTATTATTTTTGGCCTTCAGGTGCAACCTCACCCACAAGCGTATCGGATCCTGGGGTACCCTCCACAGTACCAAAACTTTTGCCTGTATTAAAGAGAAGCCTTAGTTGTCAGGGGACATCAGAACCTATGGAAACCCCTGCAGTGCCAAAATTGCTCCCTGTGAAGAGAAGTAACAGTTCTCAGGGATTACCTGACCCTGTGGTGTCCCCCGTGGCATCCTCGCCACCTCCGGTCAAGGTCAAACAAGAAAAACCAGAATCCCCCATTGAATATTCGCCTTGTCAAGAATCCCTCAAGAAGGTATGACAGGAATTTATTCTATGTTAAATGTATGATCCACACAGCAGTGACAGGCGTAAATTAAATCTAAACAACCAACAGCACTCACAACATGAAGGCCTCATTAAAAGGTATTCCTGGGAACAGGTGTTACAGGTTATAGCCTTTTTCACTCATAAATTTAAACACTTAAAGTCACTTTATTTTAGCATCAATGTGTTCAGCACAGAACAGTAATTGGGGACAATCTTCAGTTTAAATTGGAACGTGGAAATATTGGTTTTTGAGGAGAGGCAGAAACTTGAGTATCAAGAGAAAAAATCTCTTGGAACAAAAATTTGAAAACCAACAACAAACTCAACCCACATGTGACACCAAGACTGGGATTCACCCAGGCCACACTGGCAGGAGGCAAGTGTCCATCACTGTGCCATCCCTCCCCACCCCCCCCCCCCCTGTAATTAATTTCTATAATGCTGTTATGACATGTAAATTTTGATTGAAAAATAGCTGTAAAATTGTTGTCTCTAATTTCTTCTGTTCACAAATAATTTACTGTTTAATTCTCAATTTAAAAGCCAAGTTACAGTGTATGGAGGAAGTTTTCATTTTGAATTAACAATTACCGACTCCCAATTACTTGAACCCTCGCTAACTCGAACCTCCCGCTAACTCAAACCAATTTTCCTTTCCTTTCAGTTCATTTTCTATACAATTTTACCCTCGATAACTCAAACTCCCGATAACTCGAACCTTTTTCGGGAGTCGACTACCGTACAGTATAATGGTTTCCCTTCTTCATTTGTATTAAATTTAACCCAATTCTGATTGTGCATACATTTGTTATCTACAGCAACAGCAAGACGATGCCACCAGTGGAGAAAGTGGGATTGATGAGACCAGTACAAATGACGACTGGTGTGCTGTGTGCCGCAATGGTGGAGAACTCCTTTGCTGCGACACTTGCCCACGTGTTTTCCACCTGCAGTGCCATGTACCTTCCCTTACCAATACTCCAAGGTATGAAATGTTCAAGATAATGCAAGAACTGTATTTTGTGCTGTAAAAATAAATATTGTACTATCTGCATCAGAACCTTTTTACTAGTGATTGATCTCCCTTACGTTCACAAAGATGTGTACATGCAGCTTGTCTCAATCAACTATCAAGATTACAATGTTATATTTGTCGGCCAATATCTTTTTCTGTTTGTGTAGTGTGTTCTGATATTCAAAGGGCAAAACGTTTGGCTAGTGAACAGATGCTGAACAGTTCACTATGCAGTTTGAAACGGTTGAAAATCGGCCTGATTTAAAAAATCTGTAATGTTACCACAGATTTTTAATTTATAACTTGGGCCGATTTTTGTCCTCTCATTCATATTCTTTGTCAAATTGGGCCAAATCAGCCCAATTGATTGGTACATGAAAATTAGCCACAAAACTCCCACTTAAGTTAAGTTGCTTTATTCAACCTGGCTCAGAATCCATAGCAAGAGAGCTTGAAAGTTTTATCACTATCCCTGAATTTGTAGTGCACAGAATTCATGATGACACAAAACATTTGAACTGTTCAAACAAGTAGATTTGTACAAAGAGTATTTGCTAAGGGTGAATCATTTCAATGTTATGATCTGTCATTAGTGATTCCTGGAGCTGTGGGTTATGTCAGGAAGTAGACTGGAATGCACTGAAGCAGAAAGGTATGTTTCATTTTCTTGTTACAGTGGAAATCAGTTGTTTAAATTCTGTTTTCAGTTTCTGCCCTTAATATTTGTTTCACAATGTACATACCTTATTAAGTAGCTTGTCACAACATGACACAACTGTCAGTAGGTGTGTGTGTGTGACATTGGCTCATGAACTGCATTGTATATTTAAACTATGGAAAAGTCATTGGCCAGTGAAAAGTGAAGTTCCAAAGCTCATTTGTTTCTTTCATTTTCAATTCGAAGGGGTGCATTTAAATTCACCCAAACATTCTGGGAATTTCGGAATTAAAATCAAATGGATGAAAAATGTTGGAGAATTAGAGTTGTTGAACACCTTGCCAGGTGCTAGGTGTCACCAACTTTTGGAAAATTAAAAAAAAGTCTATTTTTCATTGACAAAATTGCTCATGCAAGCCGCACAATTGAGGTTTATCATTAGTGACATTGGAGCAAAAATTAATTATTTATTCTGAATTACTTGTTTATTGTTTTAATTTGTACAAATAGATCAGAATGCAACTCTACCAGGAAACAAAAGGCGCTCTTCATGTAATGGTTTGACAGAATTTGAGAGAAAGGTGATTATTGCATACTTTACAACTAAATTTGAATGAAGGATATTGTTCAAAGCAGACTTAATTCCCTTAATTTTTTTATTGAGAGTCCTCAATAACTGCCTCTATTACTAGGCCTCAGAAAAAAGTTGAAGTCTCAATTTTAGCAGTCCTTCATATTCTAAATGACTTGATAAAGACATCGCTGGAAAAGGAATAGTTACTGCATTTACCATTCATTAACAGTTTGTCTTCAGTTGTTAAGTTTACGGCAGTTTTAGGATTCAATATTTTAATCATTTACAATTCATTTGTGGTTCATTTACCAGCATGCAAGGCATTCAGCTTGAAAGCTTTAATGTTATCATTTTACAATCGACTCCAGTTATTATTGATTATGATATGGTAAACACCTGCATAAAAGAAACAGCAGAAAGAACCTCCAGGCTGAAATTTGGCCAATAAAGCACCTAACATAAAAGAACCAATTCAGCCTGACAAATGAAGCAGGTTCTTAAATGAAAAATTATTAAAGATTATACAACACTGGCCAGATCTAAGTACGTGTGCTCGACCATTTCAAACACACAAAGGTTTAAATAGGCTGTGTTACATATTGTATTTGCATTTGATTTAATTTTGTTAGTTTGATTAATTAGTGTTTAATATGATAATTAGACCTGTCAGAGTCAGTCATTGACTAATTAAAGCAAATTTTCAGTGGATACTGTACAGCATTTCCAGAAACAATAATTTTAAGAACCTCTCCAGGCTGTTTTAATGGTTTGATTAATTAACTAATTTTGTACTTGTTTTATTGAAGGTTTGTGAACAGATTCTGCTGGAGCTGTTTTGTCATGCTGAGAGTATTCCATTCCAACAGAAAGTTAGCAAATCAGTAAGTGCAACCATTTATGTTCTCAAACTCATTAGTAATTCACAAAGAGAAAACAAAGGAAATTACTTAGTACCATGAAGGAGTTTTGGAAAATTGATCTTAGTAACCTTAAAATTTGGTGAACTTTTGCTTTGAATTTTCCAAGAATTAAAAAACTCAGAACTTTGTGCCTCGTTTTTTCAAGTTACCACTTCTCAGCTTTTGAAAATCAGATGAAACTCTCTTTCTCTTGTTTGATATATCACTTCTTGAAACGGACATGTGTAGTGGAAATCAGGGTGGTTTTGTGCTAAACTATAGAATCTTGAAGGATCTTCTGATGATGTTATTTTCTGATCAAATTAAATGTACTAAAAGATCTAGATTTAACTTTCTCAAACTCATTAATAATTCATCAAGAGAAAACAAAGAAAATCGCTACCGTCACCGTGGTTTGGATATGTGATCCTCATTACCATAAAATTTTGCCAACTTTAGCCTTGAATTTCTCCAAGAATTATTGATCATTTGAGAAGCCATATCAAACACTCGAAAGTGTGTTTCACTCTTCCTTGTGTTTGATATATTACTTGAAATGGAGTGTTAATTTCCCTTAGCAAGGTAGGCTTAAATTGTGTTACTGACTTTGTAGTCCTGTGTTTGAGACAATGACTACAGTGTACATTGCAACCATGCAGACAGCTAGGTCATCTTGTCTTGCCACATACATATTTTGTTCCAGAGGAGCTGTTTTTCAATACAACAGTGAATTTGCAAGCAATTTATGATGTGAATAACACTGTTTTGAACTCCATTAGGTTCCTAATTACTACAAAGTGATTGCTCGTCCTATGGATTTGTCTAATATCCGAGCCAAGCTCCAGACACAGAACTTTGCACACTATCAAACTTTCAATGAGTTTGTGGGGGACTGCCGCCTTATCTTTGAAAACTGTGCAATATTTAATGAAGTAAGTACTTCAAGTTCACTTTCATTTGCTTCAAAGTGTGTAATAGGCCATTTTCATGATGGTGTCATTTTACTACAACTACTAGAATTCATTTCGTTTTCCTTTTCAAATTCAAATTTTGTAATCTCAGTGGACAGCAATTGAAAGAACAATAGCTCTAATTAGCATGAGAAAACAAAAACCAGAAGGATTCTAGTAGTTGTAGTGAAATGATTCCATAGTAAAATGCCCTATTCTCCAACTTTGAATAAAATCTCAACAGTGCCACAGAAAAGAGGGTGCCCTTACAATGTTCACCCTCATTTCATTTAGAGATTCAAAAGTTAGAACCACCTTTACACAACATAGTAAACAGCACTACAGAAAAGCACTGCTTGGTAGCTTTCATTTCAGTGGTTACATACACTTCAGAATTTCAACCATGGACTCGCAAGGTAGTGCCACCTTACATAGCAGGGTTGTCAAATGTAGCCGAAAGCTTGTGAAAATCACCATCTACTTCATGATCTTGGCCGGCTACTCTACTGGTATATGTGTCTGATGTGTGTCTGATTTTGATATCTTTATTTAAAGAATCACACACATATTCCAGTAGAGTAGCCGCTTAAAGTTTCTTTGGCATCGTCGTCGTCCCCACTTTATGTCCCAAATATTAGGGTCCAACTTAAGCAGCGATGATGGCGACGGCAACTATAAAACCACAAAACAATAGGTTTAATAATGGGGAATACAATCACTCTGCACATGTATTTTAAATTTGGTACATTTCTCTGCCATCCTCTTGAAAACAATGTGAAATGACCAAATTCAAGGGTTTGTGGAGAACGTGTCATGTGTACTTGATGGTAAAGTTTTCATTCTCTTTCTTAACTCAAATGCCACGCCTACCGGTTTGGTTCCTGGGTACATGTAGTTTGCTGCTTTTGTACAAGTTGGATGAGTTAAATAATCTTGAAGTACCACAAATAACCTGAAGTTATATTTTCAAGTGATGTTTTTGTTGCCATCACTGTTGTCGTTGCTTACGTTCCCTTCTTACCGAAGGAAACTATTGCTCAGTAGCTTCCATTTGAATAGTCACACAAGTTTCAGGATTTTTATACACACACTCAAGCATTAGAGAGCCACTTTTTTAAGGTTCTCACTCACTAGGGGAGCAAGAATTCCCATTTTCAATGACTGTTGTTCCTTGAGTTGCACAAAAGGAAGCGCAATTTTTTTTAAGGCCTTTATAATAATTATTTTAGTGTTCTCTATTTCGTGATTTTTTTAATCCTGTGTAATATCCCGAATGTCATGTTTTAGGCAACTTCTGAAGTTGGCAAAATGGGCAGCAACCTAGAAGTATATTTCAACACTGTGCTGAAAAAATATTTGCCAAATTACGTGGAGCCATCACTGGAGCCAAAACCAAAGAGGAAGAAAGATGAAGCTAGGATGTACATTCTGAATCCGTGACTTGCAATTGATTATATTATTTTATTATGACTCTGACATCCTAACGGTGATTGAAGAGGTGGTCTTGAGAATGTCCAAACTAACACCATGCTTGCAAAACTTCCGACAATGCAGCCGTAAAATAGAACTCATACACTGTATGACCAGCCCATTATACAGGACGTTGTTATTGCAGCTTGAACAAAGCTTGTACAGTCACTTTATCATGTAGAATAGCTGGTTGTTAGTTTTACTGGCGGGATTCTATAGTGGGACTATTTTGTAACAGGTTGTTGGCGGTTGTATTTTGGGGCTCTGGATTGTACATCTCTAAAAACTCTCAGAACGTCATTTTGGACTTTTACAATCCCATAACTTCAATTCATTTGTTTAAGGAAATTTATCAGACAAGATTGTTTTAATTATAGTATAATTATTTTTGTGTGCCAACTTAGAAGCAGTTAATTGTTTCTTAATTCTGTTGTCAAGTGCAGAATCATGTAACCATGTATGTGTACAGTACATGTAGTTGTGTTGATGCATTTATCGAGTGGACATTCGCTCATGAATACTTGCTAAATCAGATGTATAGACTGTGTTTAATTATCTGTAAACCAAATATTGTGATGTTGTACAGTAGCCTCTTCAGAGGTGTGGCATAAGTTGTCTCAAGTCTCCATTAATATTTTTGCTTTTGAATTTAAGTAGAAACTTGACTAGTCCATGGAAAACATTATCTTGACCGCTTTTGGTGTAAAGAATTGGGGGGGGGGGGGAGGGGGAGAAAAATCAGTGTTCCAGATAAGTGAGTGTCCTTGATCATAATGGGATAAATCTAACTACCTGACCCAATTAATGAGCATGAGAAATCAATTATGTTTTGCGGCACCACCTCTAGGCCCACACAAAATGACGTCTGACAAGTGACTGCAAAGATGCCATACCAATGACATAATCCCAGGTGGGTTACTCGGGTATAAATGTGACGGGGGGGTCCGACGTATTTTTGGGGGTCAAAAATTTTCAACTCCTGTATTTTTTTGGGTTGAAGATTTAACCGTGTATTTTTGGGGTCTGAAAAATCTTCGCATATTTTTTTGGGTTCGAATTTCCGCCAGGCTAATAGTTTTAAATCTTCTTTGTAACGATCCTTTTATGTTTCTCACTTTTCTTTTTCGTTCAGCCCCCGAGGAAGGTTTGTATTGCAAACCGAAATATATCGGGCAAAAAAATTTTAAAAAACAAATGTATTTCAGTTATTCTAGCTCTTGTTGTTTGTTCTATCAAGCTCGTCACCTCCGCCGTTGGGATCAGTCTGCCGTTAATATTTTGTAATAGTTCTTATGCAATTCAAGCCAATCATGTATTTTGTTGGGTCTAAAATGTCCAGTCTTGTATTTTTTTGGGTGCACAATATAAGGTCCATGTATTTTTTTGGGTGCAAAATAATAGGCTCCGTCGGACCCCCCCCCGTCACGTTTATACCCGAGTAACCCACCTGGGGACATAACGTTACCAAGATGTGGGTGGTCCTCGTGATTGGTTGAAACAAGTATTTTATTTGTTTTCAAGGAATCAGAAGGCCCATGTGTAGATCTTGGTGATGCCATATGTTATCGGTATGGGAGTTTTTGCTTTCATTCCTCAGTCATGGGTTTGTTAAAGTCAGCTGGGTGTGCTGCAAAAGCATGATCTGTTTTCTCACTACTCACAAATTAAGTGATAAGCTTATGATAATATGAAAAATCAGTTCATAATACATGTAGGTCTACCCTTTACAATTCCTCTGAGTTCTGTTTATTTTTTGTCAAATTTTACAAAATTCCTTCTTGGCACCACAGTAAAGTGCTTCAATAAGTTCTTGTTGGTTGTCAACTGAGTGGTCACTCTTTAAGATAAAGTTTTATGCAGAGACTCAAACGTTGAAGCCACCTTTTCCTGGCATAATAAACGATGCCATTACAAAGAGATGCTCTTTCCTTTATCTGCTAGTTTACACTGTAGGAATTATTCCATGAAGTATTTGACTGTGTATGTTAAGCTCACAACTACTTAAGTTCATTGTAACTGTTTTAAACAAGAGAACTGACTTTGTGTTGTATAATACTGTATTCTGTAGCAACCTAATTTTCCCCATTTGGCTGAAAAGTAGCTGTCAAACAGTTTCATTAACTTAAATAATTATTGTGTATAATGTACGTGTGCATTGGTTTGGTGACGAAATATGCAGGTACTTGAACAGATGTGGGCTGTGACAAGGGAAGGGGTCTTTAAGGGACATTATTTGCCAGCATTGAGCTATCGATAGTCAAAGATAGTTGTATCATCGATTTTCATAAGTTGAGAATGACAATAGTTTTGAAAAAAATCACCTCCAAAAGGGGGCATTATGCTGACAGGCAGAAATTGACAATGGTATAGACGTGATATGGTAGGTTTTTTTTCTAAGAACTGTATCATTTGTAAAGTCGGAGCTCCCCTTTCATTTGGTGCACCCCATGTCTACTAATATTGATTTAAAGAAACGTGGCAATATCTTATGATTTGGTTTGGAATAGGAAGCCTCAAAACAACAGACCACAAAAATAAATTTATCTGGTCAAGTTAATTTGCACTGTTTTCCACTCTCAGTGATGTGAAATGCTTAAGTTTGTCAGACGAGTGCTTTTGCAATTAAATTTTCATTTGCTGCTTTGTGTGGTATGCACAAAAGCAAGTTGCATTTAATTGGAACTATAGCATCTTTCTTGTTGTCAATTAAGGTGAAACGATTTTCCATGGTCTATAATTAGACAAATTATTTTCAGAAAACTTCACATTCATTGTTACTATAAATTTATAAATTGATTTTATGAGTCAGATTGTTTTCTCATATTCTACAATAAGTGTTCTTTAAAACCTTAAGGACTGCAACAGTCTATGATACAAGGTGTATTTCACTGTAAGTTCAGTAATATATTGTAAAATATGTATGGTGCATACTTTTACTAAAATTCTGGGATGTGGCAAAAATTAAAAATAGAAGTGTCAGTCAGAATTAGCAAAATGGTCAAGTTTGAGGCCCCCTCATATTAAAGAATGATTTTTTTTATGACACTAATAAAACATTCATTCTATGGACTTAAAGAAAACATTTTTGACTACTTAAGAAATATTTCGATGTCACAGTGTCTTTGTCAATTGTGTGTGCTTCATTCATATGTTCTTCGATGGCATAACCTGTTGCTTACTGTCTATCCTGCTGTATACCATCCCAGTTTGATGTGGGGTTCATTTGTCCACATAGTCTTCTGATGTTAGTGTGCGCATGTTCTTTCTCTCTCATTTTCTCGTCTTGGTATGTCACAAGATCATGTGGAGAAGGGTGTGTGTGACAGATCATTTATCTTGGAGACAATTCAGGTGTTGATCCATTTGGGTAGGTTTTTCTACACTTTGTTACCCTGAACCTACCATACCGTAAAACGCTTTGTAGAATTGCTGTCACATGGGAGATGTATGTCGTGCACCTCGTATCATGCTTTGGTTTTTGAGACTGATTCTCTTTAATGCAAGGGGCCTGACACTTGTCATTTGGCTATTTTCACCATGCAGTTTCCATTCTTCTATATCTCATTAGTAATTATTGAAAAGCACCACTCCTGTGATGTGCCATAGATCTGCATGTTATTAACATTGTGTTCCATGATCTTGTCTGGTTGAGAATACTAAAATCAGAATTATGTGGTAATTAACACGTGAATAGAACTACCAACATTTCCATGGCAAGACTTATCAACTTTGTGAGAATCAAACTTTAAAATTATCATAAATCATTGTGTTACTATGTTGGTATCATAGCCTGCATGAAAGGTGTTTACTTAGCCAAGCATAAAGTGCAAGACATTGAGAGCGAAGCGGGAGCTTCGAGCGTGAGGCAAAAGGGAGAGAAAAATAAAAGCCGCTCATGTCTTGCACTTTGCAAAACAAGTGCCTGTTAATGTAGGATATTGGTATCATGGCATGACATACTGCTGTGCATTGATGTATCATAAGATTGCAGTTCTAACTGTAGGATTTTAATCATTTTCCTTCTGTAATTGAAGAGGATTTGTAAAGATTATCATTTTTAGATGTTAGGTGTGTCACTCATAAGGTGAACCATGATAGGTTTTGCTCAGTAGGAGTAGAAAAATGCTTGTTCTCTAGGATGGTTAAAAATTCACAAGCAATAAATAATTATTTATTAAATACTTTACTCACAAACAACTTTAGATGAGTTTTTTTGAAATGTGTAACTTCATCTATGGTTCGGCCCTTTGTATGCTCTCGGCTGAACTCCCCATTTTCTTTCCGGCACACAGATGTGTTGTATTCCTTTCCTGAAGATAGGAAGTGTCTGCATGCATAAGTTATTTGCAAGCATAGTAATTTTGATGACAATTAAATGAATAATTTCCAAGTAAATTATAGGCTCCTTTAGAAATATTAAAATTCAACTTGATTTTGAGGTGCAGAGGACACAAACAACAGCCTCGTTGTCAAGCTGAATTTTAATATATCAAAAGGAGCCTATTGAATGTCTCAGTCCAGGGCAAGTTTTCTCTTTAAAATATATTTTCTTTAGCAAAAACAAGAATCAATTTTGGTGTTATTGGACATGTGTCAGTTACACATTCGTTACAGTAACAGGAACGTTCATTTGTCACAGACTTAAGACATTAGTACTTATAGCCAAGGCTTGTTTTCACCAGCTGACATATAAAGCATAAACTGAACCATAACAGTGCTTATCTCGATGTGTAAATGGTCTGACATGTATAAACGCAAACAGGCATATGGATAAAAAAAATATTGCGGCACTTCTTACGAGTACCCATTTGCACTTGCATGTAAAATCTTTAAGTTTCTGCTCAGTATGTTGCTAGTGAAAACAGACTTTAAAGTTGTAAGAACAATTGAATATTGCCTCACATTGTAGTTTAGGCTAGCAAATTGCATCTGTTTAACTTTGTGCAGGAGTACATGAACAATGAATTGCTGGAAAAGTAACCTTTAAGGCAAATTTCCATCAGCAATTCCCAACAGCCATATATACTGTTTCCATTGTGCAAAGCTGCGGTTAAACCGTTACTGCTGGATCATTTTTCTCCAAACATCTGTCTAAAATCTTGAAAACATAAGGATTTTTGTCTTAACTAGCTTAATTGGCTTTAACCAGCTTACACTCAGCTGGTCTGTTTTGATTTAGTCTGTTTAAGTCCTATCCAGTATTTTATTTTGACCAGACTGAGTAAGCATAGTCCACATTCACAAGTGACCAGTCTTGTTATTTTCTAGTTGTTATTAATGCAAGGCCAGTCATACAATAAAGAAATTATATGCGGTAGACTACAGGAACATACCACACCCTCTGTATACTACACTTGAAAAATAAAAGGAATTTATTATTAAATTGTGGTGTGTACCAGTTAACTGTATCCAGTCACAACCCTGTATTCATGCAGTGGTAATGGTATGCAAGACTTCAGTGCTGTGTGGCCATACCCTCGAGACTCTCGAGGCATATAGTTGGATCAATGGTAACCTGTGATCATGCCAGATTTTAGCAGTACCCTTGTCTTCTTATGCAGCTGCTTGCTATTTTCTCACTTCACATTCCCTGCAGGAATGGTTGACCAAGTGAAATGAAAATAGAGCCTGATCACAGGGACACTCGATACAAGGAGAAAAAGAATGTTGTCTATGATTATTTGGCAAAGAAAGGTTTATAAAGTGAACCTCCCGTAACCTAATACAGAGGTATTTTTGCACAGTTTACCAATATGTGGGAAAAGCAGATCTTATATGCAGCAAGGACTATTGGAATCCAAAAGACAATTGAGGGTAACCACATTTTTCAGAGATAGTGCATGGCATTTTTTTTTTTTTTTTGACAAATGCACGGTTTCCGCCTTTCCTATTTGGATTTCATTAGCCCTTGCCAAGATTTTCTTTTACCACAGTCAATACCTTTGAAGTTTCTCTGATTGTCACAACTACATTATTAATGCATACAGCAAGCAAAATGGCCTTTCTAACAAGCCCCCTCATGTTTCGCAATTTAGATTGGCCTGTTTGAAAATTTATGGCTGAACTGGAACTAGCTTGCAGTGAATTTTCATAAGGTTAAAAGATCATACAAGCTAGCTCCAACTCTGGTGATCACCGTAGTGTCTAGTTACCAATCCACAGTGTAAACCTAGATTTTGATGATAACGAAATTTGTAGGCAAAACACAACAACAATCATTTTCTTTCATCTTTTATTATTTTGTACACAACATTGTTTATGCTACTAGGACACAGGCGCCACCAACTTCCTTGATTTTTTCCTCAGCTCTACGACTGAAAAACTTGGCTTTGACAATCACTGGCTGTTTAGGAAGCAGACCTTTGCCAAGGACTTTGTAGTATCCCTGAATTTACAAAACAAGATGAGAAAAGTTACCACTTATTAGAGTTAATAAACAAATTTGTTTTAACAGTCTCTTGTTGAGGATAAAACAGTTTAAGCATATTCGGCTAGCATGTGAGTAGCAAGATCTTCATGTGAACTGTGGGGCACCCAAGAAAATGCTCTAGGCGCCAAAATGTTTTGCAGTAGCACCTAACACTTCACATGTTGGGCTCCTAACTTCCTCGACTTTTGGCCTTGTGGGCTCCTTGAAAATGTTCTTAAGCAACAGCCTTAATAACATGCAAACAGACTAAGAAAGAAAGGGGTTGGAACGGGGAAGGAAGCACCCTCCCCATCCTCAGGTCCTACATTTTCTATTTCACTCCGAAAAATGAAGATGGCACTAACATTAATTTTTATAATGACATCCCGGTTGGCATTTTCTTTATCATGAAGAGCAAACATAAGCATTACCACTCCCTCCCGACCCCATCCTAGTCCATTACAGGAAACAATTTTAATTGATCGACTTGTATGGAGACAAAATGAAACACTGTTTCTTAACGGCATGATCGGTCTGGTTAAGTGTCAAACTTCAGATAGTCAGCAAACAAGGTGGTGGTTAAACACTTCGAGGCCATGCAATATGACAATTTGTGGTTAACATGTCATTTTAAATATACAAGTTCAGAAATGAATTTCGATACTGTATTTAGCAATAATGTGAAGTTCCACACAGATCTGCTTCAAATGAGGAACTTTTTTATTTGTGCAAAGCAATGTATGCTTAGTGGGATACCACTGCCCGTATGCCATACGCTGCTTCATAAAAATTTTTATTTTATTTTATTAGCTTCGCCAACATAATGTAAACACATTCAGGTAATCAAAAAAAGTAACAAAGAAAAAGTGGCAGGGATTTCCACAACAGCGTTAGGCAGTTACTGCGGGCCCAGAAAATTCATTATGACAAATTCAATTCCAAACTAGTTTTTCAACTTCATCTGATATTTTACTATGAATTGTGCGATTCTAGCACTGCACTTACAGCTCGGATAACATCAATAACTGGTACAGGGCCATCACTCTTGTCCTTGTAGTACTGTCTGGTCTGCTCACTAACAAGCGACCACAGCTTGTCCAGGTTTACAGCTGGTTTGTGGTACTTGTTCATGGTCTTGTGAAAGTACCGCATGCCTACTTTGCCAAAGTAGCCTGGATGGCTGTAACGAGAAGAGCACAATTTTAATAACCTCTTTCAGACCCATGCTCTTCATAAATACAAATAGCTGAAGAAAATAGAGGTCTTTTAAAAGGATTTTGATAACAGGTGCACTACCGAAAACCTTGCGCAGTTTTATAGTTTAACGTAAACAGGGTATACTTGAAACAACAGCTCCAATTCTGTGGTGGATGAAATCTTGGGACACATTCGTTTTGGTTTTTCTTATTCCTGAACTGGAATAAGAGGATAGTCAGATTATTAGGTCCCACCTACCCCTGTGAACATGAAAACCTGCCCAAAATAATAAAATCCACCATGTATAAAAGATGGCTGTAATTTAACATGATACCTTGCGAATCTAACACAGCCAATAGGCACATAGAAAATAGAATTTTTTTTGGTTAAATTTTTCCCTGTACTAACAACATTGTATATGCTAGGTTTGAAGTTCTCAGAACTTTTCTGTGCAATTTCATGAGCTGTGGTGCATTGTCCGTAGGAGTGGAAACAAATATGTGGTTTTATCAACAGAGTTGAGTGAGGTAATTTGGTCACCGTAAGGAGATTCAAGGGCTGACGTCTCAAGCATTACCCCTCCGTCAGAGCGAATCAAAAATCCTTGGAAGAAAGAAGAAAGATTAAGGATAACGCTTGAAGCGTCAGTATTCAAATCTTTTTACAGTGGCCAAATTACTTTCTCAACTCTGTTGATAAAACCAACCATTCTAACACAACAGTTTTTTAACTGCCTTCAAAGTTTTTCGACTTACTATTTATCAAAGTTGATCCGGTGGTGATGTTGCCCTCCAGCGTTACCACGACCTCCTGGATGTTTTCTGTGTTTTCCTGAAAGCAGGCAGTTCCAAAATGTTGTTTAGCTCGAGAATATTAAAATTAAAACATACAAGCTTTTACAACACACAAAACGTTTTCCAAGTTTAGTTCAATGGGTTTTCTGCTAACATTGTCTGATGGCTTGACCAACACATGTCCAAAATACACGTAAACATGTGCAATTTCTTAGATGATAGAATGTTAGGTAAAATAGATTTCTTTCCACAATATTGTACAATTATATAAGCAGCTGCTCATGATCCAGTTTGAGCAGTTCTTACAAGGAGTTTACACTCAAAGCAGTGTGAAGGAGAGCTAGTGGTGTGAGCAGTCCATATACATGAAAGCGGTGTTGTCGTTTTTTCGTAATTATTATAGAGAATTAGTTACTTGCATTTAGAGGTTAATCCCATGTTCAACAGCAAATAGAGATCAAGGGTGCTTACCATTTACATGGAAAACCCGGAAATTCCAGTTGGAAAATCAAATGGTATGCATCATTCCATTTAGAGTACTTCTGAAATTATGGGCTTCTGCTCAAAGTGATGCATTTCTATTGCTCGTTTTGGGATTTACAGCTGATGTTCATACATTTTGCATGTTATCCATCTTCTGTTAAGACAAGCTAAATCATTTCGTATTTATGCCAAAAATTTCCATCCGGTGGTTTGCATAAATGGAAAGCACCCCAAGATACTGCTGTTCTCAGGGTAGTGGTGATTCAAGTGTCTGGGAACTACAGTGGAACCTTGATTTAACGAACCTCTATTTAACGAAGTCCTCGATAAAGTGAACGATATTCTATGTCCCGGCCAAAGTTACAGTAAAATGTATGGAATAGAACCTCGATATAACGAACCTCGTTATAACGAATTCTTCGATATAACGAACATAATCCGGAATCCCAAACGTAAAATCTACCTCGATATAACGAATTACAATGTCAACACTTCTAAATCGCTACTCTGAAAGTGTCGTTTCTTTGTAAACAAAAGCTGCGAGTCTGCTCAAAAGTGAAAATAATTGCTACTGAAAGCCACCATGCTTAATGATGCATCTCAAAATGCGGCACTTCTGGGTGCAAAAATTGCATTGAATTGCGTGTCAGAAGTCACCTATGTTACAAATCAATCATAAACTATGACCTTGATATAACGAACATTTTGGTTGATTCCCCTCAAGTTTGTTACATCGAGGTTTTCGATATAACGAACCCTCGATTTAACGAACAAATTTGGCCGGTCCCCAACGACTTCGTTAAATCGAGGTTCCACTGTACCCCAATCTAGATCTTATCCATATTAATTTAACACAAACCATATTATTTCCTGAGGAAAGTGGCAATTAATTTCCATTACCCTGCAGGTAGAGGTCTCTCGTGTTCCCACAAAAAGCGAGAGAAACCTCTGCAAGCAGTTGCTTGATTCCCTATAAGCATGCGCGATCACTTCCATAATACTACCAAGCCATTCCTATATGTGTTGTTATACAAGTTTTATTTTTTTATAAACTGCACCTTGCTTTTGTACTGATGATTTTAGGACGGTGCCTACTATTGTTACTGCGCATACGTTCTGCGCATCGCGAGATACTCGGATTTCCTATGGGTGGTGCCTACTAATACAGGGATATTTTTGCGCGGTTTAAAACTATACGGAAAAAGCAGAACTTAGCAAATGCTTTTGGTATCTCAAAAGAAAATTTGGGGTAACCGTGCATTTTTCAGAGATAATTAAGCTTCAATTTAGGGAAAAAATCCCATACATTGCTTTATATTTTGGCGCTTTTTAGAGATATTATTGCTTAATTATCTCTGAAAAATGCGTGGTTACCCCCAATTTTCTTTCTGGATTCCAATAGCGCTTGCTAAGATCTGCTTTCCCTGCATAGCCATAAGCCGCACAAAAATACTTCGCTATTAGTAGGCACCGTCCTTAACTGTAACTAAATATGCTACCTAAACTAACTATTCATCTGATCTGTGAATCTCAGGCTAGTCTATTAGCTAATACATCACTACAAAGCGAGAAGACAAAAATATTTAGCAAGGCTTGGGAAAGCTAGCAGCATTTTGGCGTCTCAATTTCATTCATTTAGCTCAATTCTCAACTGTTACAGTAACCGAAGAACACCATGATGCACTTTTGTCTACATTAATTATTATTTTTTAAATGTTAAACTTACCGATTCGACCATGACCATGGCTCACATGGCCTCGCAGCTTTCGAGTCTTCTTCAGCCGCGCAGTCTGAAAATAAAGCCACGAAAAGAACTTAAATTATCCATCTTTTCACAAAGCGGGAGACCTTACATCAACCAATAATGACCAAAACTTTATTCTGTCTGAAAATTATTATAAAATTTTCACAGGTGATAGCGATGGAAGAGGATGAATTTGGACAACCCATCTCTCAAATTACCCACCATTTTGGAAAAGGTAAGAGAGAAAGAAACGTAGTGCGCTTGCGCATGGAGTAGTAACCTAAACCCTCCCCTCCCTCAGGATAAGTTATTTGCTTCAGGGAGGGGAGGGTTGTTAGTGTACCACGTGTGGAAAACAGTGTCGTATTATTTCGCTTTGGTTCCTGAATGAACTCGAATGGCAAGCGTTTCTAGTGAAATTTCTTTCGAGTTCAAAAAGAAGGCACATAAATTGTGCAAGACATATCTGGGAGGAAGCTGGAAAAATGTTTCTTTAGATGAGTTTTCCATAGAAGTGTTAAGGTACGTAAAAGTCTTATCGAGTAACGGAAGCAGTAGAGTGTCGCAGCTTACCCCGGGGCCTACCACAAATTCCTTTTTACTTTGAAACGAATTGAAAATGACGTTGTCTGCAGAAGTCGTTCAGTAATATAGCTTGAAAGTTTGGTATTTTCTGACAAGCTATTTCCTTTCGCGCCCAAAATTACTTTTTATGCACGGTTCTAATAGCCCCGGTACAAGGTCCAGAAGACATGTTTGTTTTGTTTTGATCTAAAAACACGCTTTGTTAGACTTCAAGCTTTCTCTGTATTTTGATTTGACTAGGATTGTCTTTTGTACGTTGAAGACTGCTGAGCCAGAAATAATAGTAAACAAAAAAGGGACGACATGCATGAATAATTCATGTCGTCTGACAATATATTAAACGTTGACGCAGTTTGTCAAACTGATATAAATCTCTCTCTGCGTGAGTGAGCAAGGCTTTTAGCTGAAGCTTGCATAGTGAGTGAGCGTTTTATATATTGGAAACTTTCCGTCAGGGCCGTAGCCAGTCTTTTAGAAGAGGCCAGGCAAGTCTTGGGGATTCTGCAGGCATGCACCCCAGGGAATTTTGAATTCTAGCAACGTTCTTTTCACACTTTTTCATGGATATTTCTTGAAGTAAAACTGATACTTGCTCCTATAAAGGCTATGTGTTACTTTCACTAAGTAGCACACTTCCTTTCTGCTTTCTCAGTTGCTATGGCCTAGGAGTTTGATGGAGGAGCATTCAGATATGGTTAAAAAAGGTGGAAAGTCTGCTACTCCATGCAATCTTTCTATCTTTCTTTTTTTTTTCAAGTAGACATCAGGCAAAAGCCACAGATCAGAACTCATAAATTATAAAGAAATGATCTTTGAGCTCATTATTTGAAACAAGCAATGATTAAAGACAGGGCTCTATTCAGTCAGTATCAGTTCCTCTGATTTCACCAGTAGTAAATACACAAGAAGCTAAATTGGCTGAAAGGCAAACAAACAGGATATTATCATGTAAAAAAAAAATGTTCAGTCAGTATTTAGACTTTGACCTGGCTGTAAAGAGGCTTAAAGCCAAAGAATGAGCTAATGAGCTTACTTTTCTAATAACTTGGAGAGTAATCTTGGTATCGAAATCCTGTTTCCCACAATAATTATTATTCTCTAGACATATGAATGTTTACAAGTCCCTGCTCCCATCCCCCAATATAGACTGTAGTAATATTGTATGTGACAAAATATGGCACATTTAGACGCAATAATGAGCTCAGTATTTGGTCAATTTGTGTGAAATTTGCACAACCAAAAGATCTTTGAAAGATCTATAAATTGAAGGCATAAAATCATGCCCCCCTCCTATATGAGACTTGATTTACCACCCCTCAAACTTTTGGATTTTTTTTTCCTTTGTACGTTAAGAGGCCAGTTGATATCTTACAATAAGCAATGCACTGAGAGCTGTACATTAAGCTGCATGTAGTTTAGGGGGATACCCAGTATGTACAACGAATAGGAAAATTTTCAATGTTTTTCTTCTTTCGTTTTGGACTTTTTTTACTCTAATATGTGACCTCTTCCATCTCTGTTGGTGTGATTTATAGCACACCCCAGAAAATACCTTTTAAATGGTATATCACATGTGGTCTCCCAGTTCATAGTTAGCAATTTAGAAAAATTCGACATTTCCCTCGGGCGGGAAAGGGTTAAACTTAAACTTGAACAATTCACACTCAAGAGGAGTTGATGCTTAGATAATTTTCTTTGTTTCTGCTAGAACAGGCAAGAATACAAAATTTCATTAAACTGTCTCACTTGAGTAGCTTTTAAGAAAAAAGCCATCAGGACCACTTCTTTTTATTAAATCGTCAGATCGAAAACTAACTTTGGAACTACTGTATAACGTCTCTTGTGTGATATTCAGTCTACATGACAAAATGAAGCTGATCTGAAGTAATTCAGATTTCAAAGTCAAAAATGTCTTTTCACCTCTTGCACAAAGGCCTTAAGGTCAGTGCCTACTTTTGTTACTGCGCATATGGTCTGCGCATCTTAAGATACTTGGGTTTCCTATGGGTGGCCCTACTAATACAGGTATATTTTTGCGCAGTTTAAACTCTGCAGAGAAAGTAGAACTTAGCAAGTGCTCTTGGTATTCAAAAAGAAAATTTGGGGTAACCATGTATTTTTCAGTGATAAGAAGGCTTCAATTTGGAGAAAAATGCCATACATTTCTTTGTATTTTACTGCGTTGTAGAATAATTGTTGCTTAATTATCTCCGAAAAATGCGTGGTTACCCCCAGTTTTCTTTACGGATTTCAATAGCCCTTGATAAGATCTACTTTTCCTGCATAGTCATAAACTGCGCAAAAATACCTCTGTATTAGTAGGCACCGTCCTTAAATAAAAAGAGATTATTACTAACAACAAACTTTGTTTATTTTCTGCAGGGGTGGCCTGACCAATGAACTGTACACTTGTTCACTACCAGACAACTATCCAGTAATAACTAAAGAAAGGAAGAAAGTTCTTCTACGGATTTATGGACCACTCTATGGTGATCTCGTCAGCAGTTCCACTGCTCTGATCTCTGATATTATTGTATTTGCTCTGCTCTCTGAGCGGAATGTCGGTCCAAAGCTGTACGCAATATTTCCTGAAGGGAGATTGGAGGAACTGCTCCCTGTAAGTTTGTTTGTACACAGTTAATCCTTAATAATTAAATACAGACATAAAATGGACAGAGATTGAGTTAAGCTTGATTAAGTATTGGAATTTTACAGGCCATCTGATAGGGTGCGTTAAAAAATCTGAAATTGTGTGATATTTTTTTAGGGTAGATTGTGCGATAAGAAAGGATTATTATGCGGTAAATTATGCAAATTATGAGATTTTTCCCTCAACTATTTTAAGGTTGTTTTCCCAGGATTCTGAGAAAGTAAACCACTTTTATGCTGCTCTAGCAACGATTTTTTCATAAAAGGACAAAAAATAAGAAATTATGAGTGAATTGGGATATAAAAATTTAATTATGACACATACAGTACCGTGCAAATGTAAGTTGACAGTCCCTTGAAACTCGATCTTCGTGACTAGATCCTTGAAACTCGAAAGGTTTGAGTTTCCAGGCGCGAGTCGAGTGCATCAACTTTCAAGGCAGGGAAACAATTAACTTTTCGCGTGATAAGTTTTTCACGTCTCATCTGAGGCCACAGTTCGGTTCCTTTCTACAGGAACCAACTCTGCGACACAGCCAACTGTGTTTGCTTTTTTGTTGGACACTACGCCGAAGATGTCAACATTCGCGGGAGCTTTCAAAGTCTGCTAAAAAAAGGCGAACGGCCATGTTGAGGTTTCCCCAGTTCCTTGCCGAATTCCACCAAGGTATCATTATGCACCACCTTGGCTCATAGTTTTCTGTTGTTTCTTTTGCAGAAGGATCATATGTGATGGATTTGTATCAGCAATCCTGATAGGCTAACTCAAAGAGAAGAATTGTTTGCGTTGCACCAATAGGCAATTCTTTAAGAATGAAAAAACTAGCACCAGGCCCCGAAACTGCCAAAAGTAAAAATGAAGCCTTGAACTTCGATTGTTTGTAAAACAATGGTTTCAGGACGTTTCTTGGGCTTTTCTGAAATTTAATCGTCTTGAAACTAAGTGCAGACATGTAATTTTTTCAGTTAAAGGCATTTATATATGGTTTTTATTTAAGAGTTGAGCGAGTTTTTGTAAATTGTGCAATTTTTTATGAATTGTGCGATCGGATGCGATTTGAGGTCAATTGTGCAAAATCGCACCATCGCATAATATCAGATGGCCTGATTTTAGTCTCTCTTTGAAGGTTGATAAACAATGCTTACTTATGGGCAGTAATCAAAGGACAAAAGACACAAAAAGTCAACTTGTCAAAGCATGCATTGGACTTCAAGATGGCTGCAGACTCTTACTAAAAGTAGTACACACTTGCATTGCACCAGTACCTCTTACTCTTAATCACATGGGCTCTGTCTTTCACATTCACGTGTAGATTGGGTGGGTTGGTGAGTTCAAAACATGGACTGATAGCGGCTGCCAGTGGTGCCTTTTTAAGCTGAAGTCAGGGCTTACCCCACAGAAGATTAATAATTATTTAAGTTGCCATGAGACTTTGTGATATGTGCGGTATTTAAATCCATTACCGTTACCGCTACCATTACATCAAGGTCCAATATACTAGGACTAGCTGAACGGTCTGTAAATGAGGAGGTATCCATATTATGAAGGTTTATTGCATGCAATCAAGATACTTACAGATATGTGAAGTTCTCTACTAACTAGTACCCAAAGGATCCTGTTTCATTAAAAAAAGTGCGTTTACCATGGCCAAGGGGTTGTTTGAAATTGATACCATGTGGGTCGATCAATCTTTTGACTTGTAGCTAATAAATTAAAATTATGCAAACATGTTCTAAGTCTGGGTAAAAACGATAAAATTACACCTAAATTTCCACAAAAGGTGGTCATGCTACCAGCAATGTTGAATGGGTGTTTACATGTTCGCGACATTTAGTTGAACAAAAATAATGTTGAATGAATGTTGAAGCAAATGTTGAAACTGTTTGAATGCATGGGACAGGGGCAGCAGAGGGGAATTCTTTCAAATCATAACAGGTGTAGCTCAAAAGCTTGCATGAACATTATTATTTCTTTTCAAACTTTCATTGCAGTACTGACTAATTAATATGCACACCTTCTTTTTCAGGGAAATAGTCTTACAACGAAAGAACTGATGTGCCCTGAAGTCTCCATCAGAATTGCACAAAGAATGGCAGACTATCATCGGCTGGAACTTCCTCTCTGTAAAGAGCCTGACTTCATGTGGAACACAATATCTGGGTAAGATCAGAGCTGTTGATGTCACAGTTCTACATAATTATTTGAAAAATTGTTGTATTCATTTGATCTGCCTTGACTGATGGATTGATCACACACTGTAAAGTCTAAAGGACTCAAAACAAATTACAATGACCACACACATACATAAGTTTTGGTTTATATAGCCTGGACAGCAAATGGCATGACAGATGCCTTAAATTGCATGACCATTTTCAGGCATCACTTCTCTTGGTATTAGGCAGCCAAGTTATGATCTTGGACAGACCCTGCCCTCCCCCAAAAATCAAATGAATGAGGAACTTACACGCGAAGGAAATTGTGCCATTTTTCCATAATTTTTTCCATCAATGATGAAATTTGTGAAGCAAATTAAAATGCTAGTCTGAAATGTCAGCCGTCTCCTCCCCCTAACCCACAGGGGGCGCGGGAGAGAGAGACGTCTGAATTCTGAGCGTTATAATGCCGTCCGGTGACGTCACACAGTAATTTATGCAATTTTGCATAAATAAAAACCTTTTAAACAAAATGGCGGCCACGAGTCATGGAAGCACGCGGCTTGCATTGCAGCATTAATGTAGGAGGTTGTGTGCGTTTTGTAAGCCGTAAAATTTGAAGACAAAGCATCAAGAATGTATATACGGGATCGCACTTCATTTTCCACCGAAGATGAATTTAAAAATGTTCCGATAAATGTTTTTAGTAAATAAAGTGTTGACAGGCCAGACACGACTCATATTAAAGCTTGTGGTATGGTGGTATGAAAAGTGGCTTCTCGTTATGGTTTTGCTTTTTTTGACTGTTTTTTTTTTGTTTGAAATAAGAGAAGGTCCTTCAGAATATTTCTTGAAGCAATGGTTGGTTTTGAATTAAAAGTAATTTGCTCCTCAAGATGTTTTTGAGGTTAGGCAACGCCGGGTGGTAAGTTGTGACAAAAGAAAGAATTTTGTTTCGCACTTTATCGTTTTGTTGTAAAGCCGACTTCCGTTCAGTGAAACTCAGAGGTTATTTTTTCAATGAGATTGTGGGGGTAGCTTCTAGCCCAAAAGTGCGTTTTGAAGTGGATGATGTTGTAATAGAATGATTTTGCAGAGGAGTTGTTTCTAAAAAGTCTCAGGGCTTCATTTCTTATGAGTCCTTTTCTGACCCCGGTGGGTGGCAGGAAGAAAAATGTGTACAGGAAAGTCTCTGTGGGTTTAAAGTGCGTGCGAATGTCAAGGATTCTCGCTTGATTGTTGGAATCGCTGAGACTTCTGAGAACCAACGACTTAGTGAAATCATTCTATTGCAATACCACCAACTTCAAAATGCGCCTTCAGGCAAGAGGCTATCAAGACAATCTCATTGAAAAAATAACCTCTGAGATTAAATTCACTGAACGGAAGTCGGCTTTACAACAAAACGAGAAAGTGCGAAATAAAATTCTTCCCTTATTCAAAACTTACCACGCGGCATTGTCTAATTAACCTCAAAAACACGTAGAAACCAAACATTGGCTCGAGAAATATTGAAGAGATATACTCGTGAGAGCAAAGCTACGTTAAACGAGAAGTCACTTTTCACACCATGAACTTACGAGTTGTGTCTGGCCTGTCAACACTTTATATTCGCCGCCGAAATGAAATATCTGTTTTCCCAAGTTCGACCAATAAGAAATGGTTATCTATTTCAATTAGGTAAGAACCAATCAAAAACTACCTACTATATTCGCAAAAGTATGTGACGTCACCGGACGGCATTATAACGCTCGGAATTCAGACGTCTCTCTCTCCCGCGCCCCCTGTGGGTTAGGGGGAGGAGACGGCTGACATTTCAGACTAATTAAAATGCACGAT
The DNA here is from genome assembly GCF_977016875.1 of Pavona decussata. Taxonomy (NCBI): domain Eukaryota; kingdom Metazoa; phylum Cnidaria; class Anthozoa; order Scleractinia; family Agariciidae; genus Pavona; species Pavona decussata. The sequence goes on from NW_028145455.1 coordinate 2,711,213, forward strand.
TTTTCCGTCATTGAAAATGGGGTTGGAGGGGGGGGGGGGTCAAGATTGTAGATACACATGTGGTACTAAATAATGTTAGGAACCTGTCTGGCTGTTCATGAGTCAAAATTCTTAAGAATTCTTGTCATCAAAGTTTTGCTGTCCTAGCTAATAGCCTGAGAGTGGCTGATTTTGAGACCCACCTTATTTGTCATGATGAGAGTTACCTCATTGCATGTAGGATGAGGACAGAGGAAAAGAGGGAAAGTACAGTACGGTGAAAGAGAAGTTATTTGCTTGAGAAGGAGCTTTGTTTGCTGGCACATGTAGGCTGGAGGCAAGTGGCCTACTCTTCAAACCTCCAATAGTCACATTTGTTAAGAGAGTAATCCTCCCACTAACCAACCCCCCTCCCCTTCCTCTCACAATTATGCACACACACCAACTGACCGGGTGTAAACACTGTTTAATGTCCTTAGATAGTGTTAAGTTATTTACCATGGGTTTCACGGTTGGACTGTCTTTTTTCAATATACCGTAATTTGTGCTATAATAACATTTGAGATCTCTGTTGGCAGGTGGTGTAAAGATGTGGAGGAGATGCACCTAAATGAACAAGATAAAGCTGTTAAGTTGGCCAAGATCAAAAGCATGGAATTAGAAAAAGAACATCAGTTTTTGAGGTACATGTACATGTTGTAATTATAACAAGTAAAACTAGAAATAACCAAGGGTTAGGAAGTGCGGGCTAGAGCACTTTTGAGTCGAGGGATTTTCAATGAAACTTTTGTTGAGCATTGAAATTGGTTGGCTATCGCATTGAGTAGTTATCATTAAAAAACGTGCATGTCTCCGTTGAAGATGATTTTCAGTCCGTGTAGTGTACTGTGCAATCTTAAGGTTTGTTGTCATTATATGTTACACCTCAGTAATAGCTTACATGAAGTTTCTGGATGCACCATTAAGCTCTTTACATCTGAGATTCGATGGTTTGAAACGTTGGTTATTGAGCCAAGAATTAAATTAGGCTTGAGATTCTTGTTGAACAGCATTTCAAAGACTAAACAACCAAATTTTTCCTGGCACTTTTGCAAAATTCTAAATTGGCTTTCTTTCAAAAGATTGGTGTTGCTTTGAGCTTCTAAGAAATGCCTACCGATTGCTGAGCTTTTCATCCTAAGAGAGTAAAAAAGACAGAGCCCCTCTGTACAGCCTGCTATGTGAAGTACGTACCCCATCCCTGCAGGTACATGTAAATAAGATCAGATTTTTATAGGATCTTAAATTTAGGGTTTATAAACTTGTTCCTAAGTTATAGGATCGTTAATTAGTAAGATCTTAATTTGGAGGAAAATGCCTCAGTGTTCAGTGTTTATCAACAGTCCTAGCCTTGCCTAACTAATATTTTTTCTGTTTGGTTTGTTTGTTGTTATTTCCTCCAGGAATTATTTAGAAAAGGCAACTTCACCAGGGCCAGTTACATTCTGTCATAATGATGCTCAAGAAGGTGGTTCTTGTTTATATTTATTTCTTTTGCTTGGTCACACTTAGCAGTTTGCCCAGACCCAAACTTTTCAACCAGAAAGTATTGACTCAATAGCCAATAATTTGTTCTTAAATTAAATGGTCACATTTTCTAGGATTTTGTTCAGAGCTTGGGATTTTTAAAGAACGAGTAATTTTGTATAGTCTTTTACATTGCTGCAATAGATATAAATTACTAGAGGAAGTTTAATACTTATAGTCATATACTGTGAGCAGCTTTCATTGGAATGGTCACACTTTTGGATTATTTTTATCCACTGAGTGTTCCGCTGGCAAGTTAGGATTTTGCTAGGCATGAGTGAAATATGTAAATTACATGTATTTACATGTATGTGTAGCTTATGAAAGAATGAAGTTAGCGGGACTTTTTTTAAAATAGTTTTATTTTGTCATTTAAGGAAATATTTTGAAAGTCACAAGAGGGCCACTCGCAGATAACAAGGAAGAATTTGATTATAGGTTGATAGACATTGAATACAGTGCCTACAACTACAGGTGAATTTTGTATATTAAAATTGAATAATTGATTTTACTGACTAGTATGTATGTTGACCGTGTTATCATGTTCTGCCAGCACTGTCATCAAAGGCTTTAGGAAAGACTGAGAAGCAGTTTTGTGTATTAAATTAATTGTTAATTAAATCGTCAAGCTTATCCAAGATTTGATTCAGTTGCCTAAAATATATGATAGCTTTCTTTTATGTTTGCTTCATGGTATTTAATCACTTCTTATTTTAATGAATATTGTGAGAACTATTCAACCACTATCAGGCAATAATAGGATTGAGAAGCTGACTCCAACTGCATGTAAATGTTGCCCAGGAACTGCTCACTTAAGGGCCGCTTACACGACAGGTAAGAAATGGTACGGTGCCGTTGAAAAGTGGTATGGTATCCATAATTTTTGTAAAGAAATACCCAATGCTGTTTTGGGTCCATAGGCATTTATAGACCCAAAACAGCACAGGTATTTATTTCTGTACAAAAATTATGGGTACCATACCACTTTTCAACAGGTCTGTACCAATATTTTAGCTGTTGTGTAAATGGCCTTAATAGAGTCTGCTGTGTTGTTTGATCTTAAGCAACCACACTTCAGGAATAGGAAGTTTGACATAAGTTTGATAGGAAGTTTCATGTCATTAGGCCTCTTATTAACCCTCAATTGTCAGCCAGTGTGAATCATCTTCACTAAACACAACTTTTTTGAGTGAAAACAGATGTGGTCCAGTGTAGTCTTTTAAGTATTCTCTGAAATGACAGATGTCTGAGTTTGTGCAGCCATACAGCTCTGACTTGTTCCTAAAAGCATTATTATTATTATATTTCTTTTCTTCAGAACCACCTCCAACTTTTGAATATTTAAGGTGGCTCTGAACCCCTCTGATATAATTTTTGTATTTTTTACTTCGCCAAAAATTGTGTCTGAACATGCTGATTACATTTCCATAATAAATGATGGGGGTCATCGAGCTCGTTTTGAGTTATAACCACTTAAAGGTAAAACTAAAGGGTGGTTGTAACAGGTTGACATGTACTGTTGCTATGTTAACCTCTTTGCAGAGAAAATTACCATAACTAGTTGACAAATGTTAAGGCATGTTTTTGATACCACTATATTGCTGTATAAACTGATAAAGAGTAGCAGTATTGATCTGTCAAAGTATAAGTGCTGGTAGTTAAATTTAGTAATGGAAACTAGTGCAAGCCACCTTAAATATAATTAATATTCATTCATTTTGTTTGGATTCCCGCACAAACCCTTTATTTGATACCATGTTAACCCAGCTGCTGTCATACGTCTTTCAAAATCATAATTATAGCAGTCAGAAATGTCAAACCACCTGCTCTGCTTAGTTGTACCACAATAGCTGTTTGCACTAATTCTAGACTCTTTGTTTCAGAGCTTTTGACTTGGCCAATCATTTCTGTGAGTGGATGTTTGACTACTCTGTTCCTGGGCCTCTGTATTTTTCAGTGTCGCTTAATAACTGGCCCAGTAAAGAGCAGCAAGTGAGTTAAGATAAATCTCTTAGTCATGAATCAATCAGTATCATTTCCTGTTAATGGAATGTTGAAAAAAAAAAAAAAAACAAACAGCTACATTTGTTTTTCATGTCCTCATAAAATGGGACTGGGAATTTTCAGTGGCACATCCACAGAGTGGTGGCTGTTCGTGCACTGTTTTCAGGTTGAATTGGAATCTGGAAATGTTGGTTTTTGTGGAGGGAGGAAAATCGGAGAACACGGAGAAAAACCCTTGGAGCAGGGACGAGAACCAACAACAAACTCAACCCACATATGGCGTCAACTCTGGGAATCAAACCCGGGCCACATTAGTGGGAGGCGAGTGCTCACATCACTGCGCCATCCCAAAGAAAAAGTTTACCCGCTTGCCCCTCCCCCTCCCCCTCTCCTCCCCCAAAAATTAAATCTTAAATTTCAATTTTCAAAAATCCTCTTTTCCTCTAAACCTGAATATCCTCTTTGGGGATTCCAGACATTTGAAATTGAGTACAAAATATATGCAAAATGGGCATATATTGTTTTGTTTGTTGTTTTTTTTTTTGGCCAAAAAGTTATTATAAGATAAACATTCCAAATTTGGCCAGTTTTTGTTCTGCACGGTGGATTTTTGCTAAACATTGACCGCACAAAATCTGCAGTGCAATATACTAAAGCTGTTGATTGTAATTGAACCAGTCTAGGTGCATAACTGACCTACACTAATGCATAGTTTTATATGGCTTTTTGTTGTTTTAGCTCAGATTTTTTCACCAGATGTTTTGCATGTGGCTTTCAAATCCTTCAGGAAACATTACTCCTGAATATTGTTTTTATCTGCTGCGTTGCACCTTGTTTTGTGATAAAAGCGGAGATCTTGCCCATAATCACAAGTTTTTATTGCAAACGAAGCATTAAGCAACAGATAAAACATTGGGGGCAACATTTCCTGATGGATTTAAGGCTAAGTGTAAAAAATTTGGTGAATCTGAGCTAAAACAACGAAAAGCAATCGAAAATCCACTACAGGTTGGTTGTGCACCAAGTCCTTCATTTTTTTTTTTATTTTCCCTAATAATACTTGCATGTTGATTAGACTCTAAAAAGACTTCGTGGAGACTTAGCATAAATTAAACAGCCGTTGATCTTTCACAGTGACTGTTCAATTTTTTTTTTGTCTTTTTACAGCTGCTTTTTATCAGAGCTTACTTGGGAAAAAATTTACAAGACCATCAGGAATTTTGTGAACCAACAATAGAGGAAACAGAATTGCTGGACCAAGTCAACAGGTATTACAATTTTACTGATAATAAACTTAATTTATATATGGCGCTAAAATTATAAAAATATTCTAAAGTGCTTTACAGTACATAATTAAAACCAATATAACAAAGCGGACTAATGAGAAAATTATCATAACAAACTATATGCTAACTAAAAGGGTATGTCTTTAACTTTGATTTAAAAATAGAGACATTCGGACTGGATCATATATCGAGAGGGAGTTGGTTCGAAAGTAATGGCCCAGAATGCACAAAGGCCCAATCACCAAAGGTCTTGCAATTAGTTTTCGGCATAAAAAGAAGTCTCTTCTCACAAGAGCGTAGGCGATATGCTGAAACGGAATTGGGTAACAGCAGTTCTTTAAACTGATAGGAGCACTTGGATTTCCTTTTTCCGAGTTTGCCTGTGCATGTCACTGAATAATGCACCATTCTCAATCATTCAGTGCCAGGCTTAAAAAAAAAAACCCATCACATTCATTCCAATGGCATGTGCCACACATTGACATTAGGGAGTTTAAGAAGCTACTACAGCAACAACAACAACAACATCACAAAAGAACAGGATTTAATGAGAAAAACAAAGGCACTGCACGTGCGTTGTAAATTTTGGTACATTTCTTCACTGTGCTCAGCCAAACAATACGATGTGAAATGACCAAATTCAAGGTTTTGTGAAGAACGTGAGCAACTGACAGTAAATTTTTCGTTCTCTGTCTCAACTTGAATGCCGTTCCCACCGGTCTATTAGTAGAAACTAATATTTCCAAGCGACGTTTTTGTTGCCATTCCTGTCGTGGTTTCTTAAAGTCCCTATTCTTATCCCAGCAGTTTGCAAGATGTTTGTCCCATGAACCTAGCTTAATGGCTTTAGCTCCCACGAGTCTCCTGTAGCTCAGTGGTAGAGCATCCGAACTAGTAATCAAAAGGTCTTAGGTTCGACTCCTGATAGGAGCACTCGGATCTGACATCCAGTGAAAGTAGTTACTGTAAATAATAAGCAAAATATTAAAATTTAAAACTTAGTTACAGAAAAACCATGAGGTATTTAATTTAATTTTTTTGTCAAATTATAATATTTTTGATTTTGCAAAAATACTTATAAATTTCCTGAAGTATGGCCAGGCACATTAACATGGAGAAGGTTGGAAAAATCCAAATGGCGTTGCCGGGAACACGCTAGCCCCACACCATAGGATCTGAAACGATTTGTCGAATACTATATTTGATATCATGTTTTCCCTTAATTTTCGTCAGGTTTGCTCTTGCCTCGCACTTCATGTGGGCGCTGTGGGGTGTTGTGCAAGAACGTTTCTCCAGTAGCAGTCGTATCCACTTTAATTACCTGGTATGTTTGAACACTGAAATATGCTCACAAGAGCCTGTTGATGCTGTGTTGGGGTTTCCGGCTTTGGGGGTGTTCAGTTTGGAGAAATTCTATCTTTTCCGCTGCTAGATTAATGTTACTTTTTATAGGCCTTCTTTGGTTTTTTTTTATGTCATCACTTCATATTTTTGTGTTAACTGCTTTTCCCATGACTTTTTTTAGTTACATACCGCATGCGTATATTTTCTTGCCATATGTTAATTTCACTTGTTTTAGGAAAGTAGCCAAAACTACTATTCTCGAACAAGACCCACTAAACCACAAAATAAATGGTAGTCTCTGCCTGCGTTCCCCTTCCTCAACCTCAAAAGATGGTGTCTTTATTGCAGAGCCACCCCTCTATCCAGCGGTAAAGAATGACATTGAGATTCAAACCACACTTTTTTTGTTTATCTAGCAATGCTGACGCTTGCTAGCTGAACATTTCCGTGCCAACTCAAATTTTAAAGCCAATAAAGTTTTGTTTGAAGTGTTCATGACATAGGTGACCAGTGTCTTCGATAACCCCCCCCCCCCCCTTACCCCAGACAAGGCGCATGGGCCCTCTTCGAACAAACTTGTTAAGACCAGTTCTTCAAGTTGTAAGTAATTTAAGATTCATTTTTAAGAACCTTTTTCAGCTGCACATCAGCATTGATATACCTTTTAGGTTTTTTGGTTTGTGTATTTTTCCTTTTTTGGTTCTTCATTTAGTCATTGTCCATAACTTACTTTATTCGTACTAGGTAACACCGTTTCAAATCACCTTTTCTCTATACCCTCGCGGCCTCGCTGCTCTTTCGCCCATCTTTCCCCTTCGACCAACATCCTGCCAGCTACGCAGGCTGCCCACCTACAGGTCTTAACTAACTATTTCAAGGTTAATGGTTTTGAAAGAAACACAGACGTTTCGGGTATATAAGCCTTCTTCTTAATGGAAGAAGGGTTATATACCCGAAACGTCTGTGTTTCTTTCAAAACCATTTTTGACACTTTTTGATATTGTATTTATTTTTATATCAATCCTATCCGAAAACATTTTCAAGTGTCACGCATCTCCAGGGAACTTCCCTTTCACCGTTCATTATTTCAAGGTTATTTTTGTTGTCCCTCTTAGGATTATGCTGTGGCGCGGTTTGAAGTTTACTTTCATCACAAGAAAAATTTGGGTCTTGTATAACTTTTGAAAGCTCATTAAGAAAATGAAGAAATGTACTTACTAGAATTTTAAATAAGTGTTTTGCTATTTTGATATAGTTATTTGAATTTGAAAGTCTTAATATATAAAACATTGATAAAAATTTATATGAATATAGGAAACATATATTTTGAACTGCGGGTGAAAGATTAAATAGACGTAAGACTCTTGCAGTTAGTCTTCGAGTCCCGTTCAAGCCTGAATTTTTTTTCAGGCTATCTTTTCGCAACTGCTTAAGTTGCGCAAATAACTGCGAGGGTCTTTCGTGTAATTAATATAAAATATTGTTTAATATATTAATAGGTACGTACAGATCTTTAAATTATATTTCAATCTTGCATTTTCACATTTATTGATTCATTATTTTCATGAATACTTACATAACTTGTTTACAAATTACAATTACCTTACCGTGTTTAGATGAAATATGCTGCCACCCGCAGGTAGTGTACGTGAATTAAAACAGGAATTGGTTGAATAAAGCGCTAATTTTTATATATGATGTACTGAAATGATCAAAGAAACAAACTAAGGGCCTGTTCATATGAGACCGCTCGGTTTCCGAGATCTCGCCTCGCCACTCTTTTCTTTACAAAAATTTCGATGTGTTCATATGAGAAGGCAGGCTGGCCCGGTTACTGAGATCTCGGTAATCGAGCTGGAAATTTTTCCCATATGAACGCTCCTGTCGGGACTGTCCGGGACGAGACATTTTCAACTGCGCATGGCTTGTAAGGTCACTGATAAGTCGGAACGCGGTTCACGGGTATTTTGGGGGCCTTTTGGACAATTTTTATCTCGGTAACCGGGATTAAATTTCCCATATGAACAGAAGACAAAATTCGTCCCGCCTACCGGGCCAGCCCGGTTACCGGGCTCGTATGAAGAGGCCCTAAATCGTTATGCGGCAAATTAACTGCTAAAGACTTTATCAGATCTGCGAACAGTGCATCCACTGGGAATTAAAATGAGGTTGAGCCAGATTTCACCACCCCATCCCCTTAGATTATAACGTGTCTCTTAAATTTAAAAAAAATAAAAACAAAAAACAAAAAAACAGTAATATGTTCTGCCTCAAGTCTATTGTCCTACACTTTTCCCAGACCAATAATAGTATACTGCAATATTCTAACTGTGCAACTCTTAATGATTTGATAATAAAATCATAATGTTCACCTATACAAAGCGTGAAATTATTTTTAAGGCTGTAGTTCTTGAGCTGTGCTGCAATATGCCCCATATAAAAAGTCTTTTGTCTAAAGTCACACCCAGGATTTTAAGAGTAGGTTTAACCTTCACGTCAATGCCATTAACTTGGAAATCATACTTGTAGGTGGATGAACCAAGGGTCACTGCCTGCGTCTTCGTGTTGTTTTTGCTCAAACCGTGCAGACAAAGTGGACAAATCTTTGTTCACCGTAAGCTGCAGTGCTGTTGAGAAAGCTTCTGAAGCATAGCTACAACCCTAGTCGTGTTCATTTTGGGGCACTTCACAACCAAGCCAAAGCTGTGCTTTTCGTTCTCTCCCCCACACCCACCCCTTCTCAGTGTTGTTTCTCGCATTTCTGCTAGTCAATCTTGCCAACTAACAGAGAACGGGAAGGGTGGCGAGATCAATTTAACGTTATTTATATAGATGCTAAACGTTGTGTTAGATGGTCACAAAGTAATTTTGTAGCCGTGGCTGAAAATTCATACGTGCTCTTAGTTTAGCCAACAGAAGATTGAGATTTACACTGTCGAATGATTTGCTGAGATCCACTGCAATAGTTGCAACAGTCTGTTTTTCGTCCAAACTGACACGCCAGTCTTCAGTCTCGTGTTTTAGAGTCGCCGTAAACAGTTATGACCCTTCAAATATGCAGATCGATTTTGAGACAGTAAAGGTGACATTGCAGTGTATATTTGGCCCGTAATTTACTTTGTAAATAAATTTGATAGCGGAGATTAAAGTGCCCCTAACCCTTCAATTTGTTTTCTTTTAGTACATTTCCATTTCTGTGAAGAACTCATTTTCGAAAATTTTTTTCAGAAATATTGAATCCTTTTTTTTTGCGAGCGCTTAAAGTAACATAAATTTTTAAATTTTTGCGCGCTTTAAGCCCCGCTGGACAAATTTTTGTCTCGTGGGCTCAATAGGAACGAGCCAATGAGAAGCGACACTTTCTTCGCTGTGACGTAAGAAAGTCAAGAAAAGGCCTCGGATCGTTATCAGAAGGAATCTTATGCACGCTGATTCCTTTCTCTACATTTCGAGAGTTGCTGCATCCAAAAACCACACATTTTCCAACCATTTTCTCTGTTTACAATTGAAGCATTGCCGCGAATCTTCGGATATTTTTGCACGATGTCCTTTTCTTACGTCACGCTTCATATTTGGCCGAGTGGGGGACTAATGCGAACGATAGGTGAAAATATCGACATGACTGCCTTCACTTCTAGCGCTTGTAAAGGATTAAAGGATTCAATATTTCTCAAAAAAAATTTTTTTTTTTCTTGAAAGATATGGAAATCTACCAAAAGAAAACAAATTGAAGGGTTAGGGGCACTTTAAATGGCCGTGTTTATACTAGAGGACGCATTATCCGTCTGGACGAATTATCTTCCGTTGTTCGTCTTGAACGACGCACAACGGAAGATAGTTCGTCCAGACGAATAACGCGTCCTCTAGTGTAAAAACGGCCAGTTTCAGTCGAAACAATTGCCTGTACAGGGCCCGGTTGTTTGAAAGCCGATTAACGTTAATCCACGATTAAAGTTAACCGAGGTTTTCTGCTCGCTCGTTAAAGTTGTTTTTAAACTTAAGACAAGTCAACACCAAAACTGAGGGACCAAAATCTTTTAGAAAAATCTTTATTGTGTGTTATTTTAAAAACTGGAACCCAAGTTTTTGTTAATCCAAGATTAGCTTGATCGGGCTTTGAACAACTGGGCCCAAGAGTTTATAACTAGAGCGACAAGAAAAAAAATTTTCTTTCTCCTTTACCTTGCACTCTGCGCTCGTGGCTCGCTCTTCGCGCTTGCCTGGCTAAATAAACCCTTATCATGCTGACTTTGCATGGGTTTTGTCCAGGAAAAAAAAATGCCAATTGAGTGTTCCCCCCCCCCCCCCCCTTCCTTTTCTGTTTCAGCATTCAGGAAAAACTAACCCAAGATTACAATCTCGTGCTCGAAGTGTAGACTTGGATTGGTCGACGTGTATTAATTTTGAATCTACTGTAGTATTGGATTGAACGTACGATTTACCAAACTTAGATCTTGTGGTAATTGCGTCCGAGAATTCAAAGTGATCACATTTTGTTTTTTAGCTGGAACCAACGGATTTAAATTATCTGGATTATTTACTTGAAGTCAAAAAATGGATTGAGGCCATGGCGATGAAATGATTCGTTTCCCTTCGCTCTCTCTCGTCGTTGTCAGTTTAAAAGGAGGTGCAAAGACGCCATCTGATTAAAAGGCTGATTTAAATGCTTTTTCAAAAACAAACAAAGGATCAGTCGGTCGATGGGAGAAGAGACATTTATCTGAATATATAATAGCCTCTCGAAAAGAAAAGTAATTTTGATGCCGTCTTGAACACATTGCCGTTCATATACAACGGTCTTCAGTTATGCTGTACAATCTGTAGGTGATTTGGATAAAGAAAGAACAAACGCGGATATAGCGAATGGTTTGCTGTTTTGCACCCTGCTGAAGAAATGTCAATTTGTTATTTTGTTTTTGCCCATATCTGCTTTTTCCCATGCAAGGATCGAATTATCATTTCTGCACATAAATACAAAAAATATCGTTATCTTTTGTCGCTCAACATGTTTTGAAAATAGTTGATATACGCCTCCAACATCGAAATATCAGTCCAATGTTTTCAATTATTTTTCTGGTAACATGCTGTCCGCGTAGGCAGGTGGTTTTAAAGGTGAAAAAGTAATTGAACCCAAGCGATATATTCTAAACTGGATGGAAAAGCGCTTGATTTCATGAGACAAGTCAGTGCTATGTACTTTGATTGGATCCTGAAACAATGCAAAGTCTATAAAGCGTATTAAGATAATGATCTCATACTTGTGGATTTAAATACCTGAATATATAAAATAACCACAGGAACTCACGCAATAGTTTTTGCTCATTTATCCGCTGGCAGATGAATTAATTTTCAAAATTAATGTAAAAGAGGATATGAAAGCCAGTTTCTAGCTAGCTAGCCAAAATATTCCAAGTTTCTTTAGGAAGCAAGGAAAAATGTCAAAGAAACTGTTGCAATGAAACGTTTGTTCACACAGATCGTGAACTTGAATGCAAATTAGCTTAGTCACGAAGCTCTCCAGATAAACCGATGATAAAATCCATTGATGTAGGTAAATTGAACTCCCAAACAGCCCATTCTCTTGGCTTGATTCCAGTGATGATAAGTCAGGGCGTCCGCAATCCCTTGTAGTTTATCTGAGCCAATTCCAGGCGTCAGCAGCTTCGCACACCAGCTTTGCACTACACGCCAAGCATCGTCTTCGTTTAACGAGGTTGAAACTTCGAGAAGGCGATCAGGTCCCGGGAGAATGTCATACCAGCTTGATAGAGCCCATTCACCGTAATGCCTTGACTCACTGGCTGTCATCGTTCGAAAGATCAAAGTTCTCTATCAAAACCTTATCAGTGGCGATATTTTATGCAGGTAATGTACCTTTGCCTTGGCAACTGGTTGATAGGTTGCTATCGAAAACCGGCTGTCTTCCGGAAATTTCCGAGAACAGACGATCGATGCTTCCGATCTCCCGACGGTACTAATGACGTAAATACAGGAAAACTGAGAAAATTTCGCGTCATTTTGGCAGTAGGATGTCCACCTATAGTAAACAAACAAATAAATAAACTGTCCTTTATTTCCCTCGGTAAATAAAGCGATAGCTCACTCTTATCCGTCTCGTATTCCATGGCTTTTTCGTTCTGAACGTCATTTAGTACGTATTTCCTCGAATACACAGTGGATTTTACTTGCATAAATTGCGCAGATAGACAGACGAGCTAGGCACTTCTTATCAACTTGATTTTTTTGTAATTTTTGCCGCATGGACTATGCGATATCGACAACTCTTTACCGGTCAAAGTAGGCCAAGGTTCGTTTCATACTGCAGGTCGGTCAGTTTAAAAAGATTAAGAACGCAGTCTGGGTGTAAGTTCTTTTTTTAAAAAAAAAGAACGTCCATTATCTCATTTGTGAAACTATTGTATTCAAAGTATCTTAGGTTATTAGGTTTTAGTTTTGTTTTAGGACAAAGCAAGTATTAGAAGTAATCTATCTAGAATTATAATAAATCACCATCTGCCCTGTAATTAGTCTAAGCTTGAATAAGGGGATCTTCATAGAAAAGCTCATTGAGCTTGCTAAGATCTCCTGCAAATTATATCTAAGTTAGCAGTCATAAGATTCTATTTGATTGTATTTATAATATAATGGACAAATAAATAAAAAAAAATTGTTTTAAATAATTAAGTTATGTTTTGTGACTGTGTAAATCAACTTTAATAGCCTCAGAAATTTGTAACCTGAATATCAGTTGCCAGGAGCGAGGGAAATATAGTTGGCGAATGTTGCAGTACCGTGTGACAGCAACTATAATATGGTCATTATTACTTTTGTCATTAAAGTTTTGAAAAATAAATACTCTACCATACTGGAGAAAAATCATTAACATTTATTGTACAAGAAATGAAGTAAATTTGGGGTGTAATTATTTTTATCAAGGTTTTCAATCTAGTGTTTTTTGACGTGGTTCAATTTGTGGACCAACAAGAAGGTCAGTAATTTACCGGTTCGCCAAATTACTACTTGGAAGACATTGTTTGCACAATGTTGAACTGGTAATCAAAGTTGAAAGCTTATGTTTTTTCAGGCCTGTCACCTGAGTTCGAGTGAAAACATCTTTAACCCGATATGATGGACAACGAAATTAAAGCAACTGGTATTTTTACTTGCACCCTGTTGTTTTTCCTTAAAAGGCAGACTAGCTATAACGCTGCTGATTGGCTAAAAAGGACTTCCGTAAGCCGTAACAATTGTTTTTATCAGGCCGAGCGACAACCATAGGTAATTACATTGCGTCTTATTGTCCCTTTTCATTAAACATCAAAGCATCCGCCACGCAAACTAAACATTGCTTTCAATGATAAATCAAAAACAAAGCTTGTCTATTCTCTCCACATAATGCGACAATCTAAAACGTCAGTGTCGTTATTAATTTATAAAAACCAAAACATTGGCAAAGGAATCAACAATGGCCGTAGAGAAAAACGCCACAGTTTTATTTTTCCGTTTAATTGTTCTAGTAATCTATATGTTACTCGGATCCCTGGCATTTTCTTACATTGAACTAAAGCAAAGTTCGATGGAAGACCTCAATTTGCGGATTGTTCACGGCATGCGTTTGCTGCTGCAGAATCACTCGTGTGCGGTTAACATTTCGGAAACAGAGCTACAAGCTTTTACAGACGAGTTTATAGAACAGATGAAGGGAGCTAAAGAAAGATGGCAGTTTAAAGACGGGCTAAAGTTTAGCTTCGAGCTTCTCACCACCATTGGTAACGTAACTGACTATTTTTGATTTTGTGCACAGCATTACTGGACATGCTGAACTGATATCTAATCGTCGCTAAAGCAAACAGTTATTCAGTTATTGACTTGTGTATGTTAGGCGGTACAGTTAATCCTTTTATTTCTTTCGGAGACCCGGCAATGCACTATAGTGGAACCCCATAAATCATAACCGAGTTGATCAATATTTGCAGTTGGACAGTTACAGTGCAGTTTTGGCGGCAAGTTGGAAAGATTTTTGCACTTAAAGAAAAACCTGTGTCCCACTGATAACTATGATATGGTTTGCTGCCATAGCTATAAACCGCGATCAGGCGGTTTTATTTATTTATTTATTTTGCAAGTCACTATATACAGCTAAAGCGTGTGAACGGGCTCCAATGCGCCAGTGGTGTATAGGGCGAAGACACCAGGTTCGGTTCTCTCCGCTCTTCGCCCTATGTCCCATTTTGGGAGCCTATTCATAGGCTATCCCATAGGTGGATCCCTAGAGATCCAAAAGACAATGGTGTGGCAGCCATGTTGGATGCCAGAACCTTTTGTTTTGTCATCCAACATGGCCGCCATACCGTTGTCTTTTTGGATCTCCAGGATTTGGTTGCAAACCACCCATAGCTATAATTTTGGGGATTTTTTAATCAAATGCATGCATTTATAAACTCCACCATATCTCAAGTTGTTCTGTGCATCAAGAGCTGCAAAATAAGCTATAGTTTGAGGAGTATACCGATCATATGTACATATGTTACAGTCAACCCAGGTCACGCGTGAACGATATTTTTGAAATTTGAACGGAGTTTTGAAATTTACATGTCAGTTTTCAAAATCGCCAACGAGATTTCAGAGTTCCCGTATAAATTTCCCTAGCTTATTGACAGTATAAAGCTATGAATTTTTCTTTACATTGCAAAATTGAATATTTCAAGAATAAAAATTGTTTCCCAAGTATTTTGAATCTTTTTTTCAGTTAATGCGTCTTTTTCGGAACGATTTCCAGAGAGATGTCCAACATTTCATTCACACGTCGGACATTACAAAGAGAAATTCGAATGTTCATTTCATTCTTGGAATTACTGTTTACGCGTGACCTGGATTGACTGTAACAGATTGAATTTTTTCAGTTATCTTGATACTCTCATCAGGACCTTTTTGTATTACACTTGAGCATTAATTGATTTCTTCTTCACCGTTTTGGAAAATTGGACCAAAAAATCGTAGGAAGGATGAGTGGTTAAGTGCGTGAGTGTCCCTGCGTGGACGGGGGATTGTTCGTAGTCTGAAAACTATCAGAAAGAGGAAAGATGTCATTTAATGATTTTTTAATTAAATGCATGCCGATTTATAAACTCTAAGATATCTCAAGTTGTTCTGTGCATTAAGAGCTGCAAAATAAGCTATAGTTTGAGGAGTATACCGATCATATGTACATATGTTAACAGATTGAATTTTTTCAGTTATCTTGATACTCTCATCAGGACCTTTTTGTGTTACACTTGAGCATTAATTGATTTCTTCTTTACTTTTTTGGAAAATTGGACCAAAAATCGTAGGAAGGATGAGTGGTTAAGTGCGTGAGTGTCCCTGCGTGGACGGGGGATTGTTCGTAGTCTGAAAACTATCAGAAAGAGGAAAGATGTCATTCACATTAAGACTTAACCCTGACAACATCAACAAGGAAAATACAATTGAAAACACTTTTTTCCTTCACTGATGTATTTTCTTCTCCCAAGCCTAATTTAACTAGCAGAGCTCTACAACCAGTGTTATAAATTCTACTTTCCCCCATTTTATTTGTAACTGCACAGAGGTAGTGGCCAACACGAAAGCCTTGCTCCTTTGGCCACTACCCACTACTTCCCTAGAAAGTAAAATCATTAAAATAAATTGCTCTGCATGTTTAATTTTTTTCTTACTATAAAATATATTGTATTTCATTCGAATAAGTGTGAATAAAATTGAATTGAATATAATTGAAATTCCGGAAGCTGGAAGGTTACCATCAAACACCACGATAGCAGATCAGTACCACAATGGACCCCTATAAAGGGAAGAGCGTGTAGTCTAAACAACGAAGATCGAAATCCTCCAATCACTAACAACCAAAGCGGCAAGGATTGAAATATACCAATCACCATCAGCCATGGTACTACTTATTATTCTCATATGAATGACCTTACGAAGAGCTCAACTTTGATATAGAGGCCAATGCAAGGTACTCAGGAATGGCCCAGCTATTGTTTCAATAAACTATAATAATAAAAATAACAATAAAAATTAAAAGTAAAAAATTAAAAGTTTCTTTGTTACTTATTGCAGGATACGGAACCATTCCTCCAACAACACAAACTGGCAGACTTGTGAGCATTTTGTATGCTTTACTTGGAATCCCATTTTTCCTTCTTGTACTTAAAGGAATTGGAGAATTAATCAATCACATTATCACCAAAGCTATCATATCATTTGAGAAAAAGCTACTTGGAAGAGAGCAGCCACAAAACATCAAAGAAAAAGCCTTATGCGTGTTTGCCGTTGCAATGGTGGTCTTAATTCTCCTCATCGCGGCTAAAATTTACGCTTTCCCTAAATACGGAAACCCTACTTACATAGATTCACTTTATGTCATTTTCATCACGTTCACTACGGTCGGATTTGGGGATATTACGTTTGTGGACAGTAGTGTGAATGTTCCGGTTACCTTGTTGGGTTTGACTCTCGTCTCAACCACCATTAACGCCATTTCTGTTTGGCTCGAAAATAGCGGCGAACAAGAAACGAACAGATGCATGAATTGTTGTAAAGAAAACAAGACTGGCATCCGAGCAGAAGGTATACATGAGTCTGGTGCCAAAGGAATAGAACTTAAGGTGGCTCACAACGGTTTCCAGAACTTACCTTCAGTTATAATTTGATCCTGATTACTGTCGGCACTCTTTATCAATAAATAGTACAAAACAAGTTAACTTTACTGGTTATTTTACTTACTAGGTTACCATAGCAACAATACAACCTGCTAAAATAGCCCTAATTTTAGCATTAGGTTAAATCAGTAACGTAAAGACAAACTGGGTGATCCCCATTTTTTACTTTCGAATGGTAATCAGTTTGTCAAGACGCAACTTTTTTGCTAGCCTGCGAACAGCAGACGTATTTTCGAAGGTACGACCAGAAATACGTCTGCTGTTCGCAGGCTACTTTTTTTTGCAAGACCTATAAAAACATTGTAGCCTAAAGGATGCAGAGCTCTATTCTTTACTGAATTCATTTTTCAGTTATAATCACTTTAAGCTAAAGTTAAGGATGTTTTAACTGGTTATATTGTTGCTATGGTAACCTTTAATGTGGAGAGGACACCCATAACGACACAGCGGCAAAATGAGTGCGCATGCTCGTCACGCGTGAGCAATCTTATGCGGCGAAATGGCGGCATTTTTAAAATTCCCATTGTTTGTTTTCGTTTCGCGGGGATAAGACCAAATCAAGATAGATAAGGTTGCCGCTTTCAGGAAATGTTCCTTCGAACTTCCTCCATCACATATCTTATCCAACAAAAAAAGGATTCTGGAAATAGGTGTGAATTTGACGATTGAAGTGGAGCATTCGTAATCGATTCACGCTTGGATCTCAAATCTCCGGAGCATGCGCACTCATTTTGCCGCTGTGTCACCCATAACTTGTTCACTAATAGCCTGCGCAGTTGGCGGTTTTGTTCGCGCGAGGTTGAAATTAAGCTTTAGCGGCGGAGCCGATTCATGCAGCCGCCTCCTCCTCATTCCTAGTGTTCCGCCAAGACTTTCGATCCCGCGCGAGCAAAACTGCCAGCTACGCAGGCTTGTTTACCATTAATTCGGCATTTGTTTGATGCCATTATTGTTGTTTCAGCTGATAAGTAGTGGCAGTATTGATCCTTCAAAGTTTAAGTGCTGGAAACAGATGTCAGCCAAAAGCATCGCTTTGTAGATCTTGTAGCCGTGGAAGCCGACAGATTCCAACAAATAAATGGTTTGTTTTGCGACCGTAGAACTGAGAATACCTGGCTGTATGCGCTGCGAGGACTGCGATTTAGAGGAAGCTTATTCAACGAAAGAAACACTCGTAGTGTTAGCGGTGGCCCGGGCGACAGGGACTACCACACACAAGTGACGGGGTGATCGTCGCACCTTTAGGGGTTAAAATTCTTGGTTTGGTAACCTTTAGGATGCTAAAATCTAAAGTGACTTCCGTCAGAAGTATGGTGGTACCTTGTAGGGTATTGAGCCAAAAAATACGAGAGGACGTAAATGTCAGTCAACCGATTTGGTACCTCTCAGGGGTAAAAAATTGTTCAGACCACACCCACAGAACAACATACTGGTACCTTTTTGTAATAATATACCGACATCCTGTATTTTGATTGACATGTAATTTAATACTCTATTATAACTATGTATGTATCAGCCACGTCTCAGTACAGTATGACGATATAGATCCATGGACTAGTCAACTACTCTGTGCATCCACTACCTCAATATTCCGAAACCTATTCGTTCACAACCCGTGTGTGGATAAGGTCCCCTTTTGTGTGGCACTAAAGCATCTGGTCTGAAATGTAGCAAAAATAGTTTGATCGCTATTATTTGAATACTGTATGTCTTACCTTGCCTACTGTTTCATAATAAGAATGTCAATTTTTGGCCGTTTTGGCAGAATCTAAAATAGTGCAGGAAAAATGATATATATTGTGGTCAGAAGAGGGTTTTGATTCGGAAGTCTTCCACATAAAATTCGGGGAAAGTATCCTGAAACTCCCCTCCCTCCCTTCCCATTTCGGAGCTCTGTGGCTTCTAGGTGATGCAAATGTTTCTATGAACAGAGGTAAGAGTCTTCTCCACCAGTGCTATGTCATTTGGTGATGTGCGATCACGCAAGGCCAGCACGTGAAGAACGAGTCGCATGCGACTGGTTGAAGGCACAAACAATTATTGATATGCAAAAATTTTCCCGCCTCCTGTAGGTCGCTAACCTTGGGCTCCACCTATTTTGCAGGATTATATATCTACTAGAAGGATGTAATTGATCTGATAGGGTGAATCGGAAGTGCTGTAGTTAGATTTGACTTGGATTTGGAACTAACTAAGATGATTAGTTGCATCAAAGAGAATGAAATGTGTCTAGACTTGGTAGTAATCAAGGAAAGATTTTTTAATTTCAGCCAGGTAGCTATTTTTGTACTGAACCGTTCACTCATCAGCGTGTATTATCTGCAAAGAAATAAGGTCACTGCTATATGATATCAAGATAGCATTTTCTATGTAGATCACAAAAAGCAATGGTCGTAATACAGATTTTGTAGAACACCACATTTGATTTCAAAATTTGAAAGCAATTTTTAATTTTCAACTCTCAAATTTTTTTCCGAATTTCATTTTTCGAGAAAATCAAGATTAAGACAACTAAATTAATAGACAAATAATTTGTCTATTTCTTTATTTCGTCTGGCGACTCTGTTTACCCTTGTTTGACACTTCCCCTTGAAAAATGAAACCATAAGCTAGTCACGGTATTGTCAGCATGCGTGCTGTGTTTTATAACCTGACTGTGGAAATGCAAGACTAGACGGGCTACGAAAAAATGAGCGAAAATTGGATCAAGCAGTACGCGTATACGGAAAGCAAATACCCTGCAAACGGACAAAAATACATCCAATGTTTGGTTTAATGAACATGAACTTCGGCGAGGTCAGTTTTTTTTACCGAGTGAGGTGACTGCAAATTTAAAAACATTCACACAATCACTTGAACTGCATTGCAAATGTTTATTTTGCCGGAGGCCGTTTTAGGGTTAATTAAGCCGCCTAAGTATCCGTTATTTTCTAATCTGTTTTTTCTGTTGCGGAAAATTGTCGCCGCAGGTTATTTCGACTCATCTGGTTTCGTTTACTTTCCTGTTTTGCCTGGGGTGAAATTTTTATCGGGTGATGCCACGGAACGGTTATTTTGGGATTGCTTTGATCAAGTTTGGCATAAGCTGAGATGGGGCGGAGCCAAGGGTTTGTTTAGAGGCGGGGGAGGGGGTGGATCAGATCACTTTTCACGGAAAATAGGACGGCCATTCCACATAAATTGCTTTTCTTTATATTTCACTACATTTTGCTCGGTGGCTATAGGAAACAAAGTTACATTTTAGAGGACAAACTAAAACTCAATTCTTACTTCACGCCTAGCATTAAGGTGGGGCTCTACCTGAATTTGAGTAAATTTGAAGAGGTTTTAAGAATGGATAGAAGAAAGAAAATGATTTTTGGAACACTAACAGACAGTCGATAACCACGCAAGAGCACCCCAGGTTGCTAGTGGACTAACTTGGTATCTGTCTATTAATTATTAACTACAAATTCTAATTTTAAAACTTCACTAAATCTTCAACATTTCTTATTTCTTTTAATTTTACCAATCCTTCAAGAAAAATTATTTCCTTCCAAATATACCTAAAAATCACCCAAAAATTCATAAAACACCCCAAATCATCTATTTGTGTTATGAATGGAGAGTTTTTGTATTGCTTGAAATGCTTGAAATGCAAACAAGATATTTCCATCTGACCGATTTTAAGCGGCGTGAAAACGGCTTTCAGGTGCACCACCACCTTAATCACGGCTAGCAACGCACGTTCCACGCTGAGAACAGCCATTTCACATTTACGCCATAATGAACAAAAAAAAAAAAAGAAGGAAAAGAAAATGAAAAGGGAAAATTCAATTACCATTTATAGCACCGTCACTACGAAGATTTGCTCTGCACCGAAAAAATAACGAGATCGAGAGATGGAAACTGCAGCAACCGCAAAACACGGAAACCGAAATTAGGAAGCCGAAATCTGGAAATCTGACTCAAATAAAAAGCGAAAAGAGAAATTCAGATTAAAGAGATATAACATAGTATGTGAAAATATGATCCACTGCGGCATTTACAGATTCAGAAACCCACGTTACCAACGCGCCCTTCTCGCAAAAGGAGGAAGGTATAACTGGAATACTTTTGGCGAAACAGTCATCCTTTCTCAGCGTTTTTCGCCGTCATGTTGCTAACTTGAGTGTTAACAATACTTCACAATTTATTTTATCCTTGCCCGTTCCGAATTTTTTTCCCGATTGTTGAAAGCCTTCTACATGGTTGAAATCTAACGACAAAACGTCAAAGTTGGTAAACTGACTAATTTTAATTTGAACTTTTTTTGTGATGGACTCCAATTTCTGATTTTAAGGTGATAAAAACTCGTCCCCAGTCTGTATTTGAAGTTCGGAAATCCGTCATCCTTTTCACTAACTTGGTTTGTGAATTTTTTTTAAATTCTGCGGGTTTCCAGTTTCCAGATTCTATGTTTTATTTTAGTGTTGTGATTGTAAATAACCCCTGGAAATGATTGCTCTTTAGGAAAGCGTGGATAATCAAAGAATACCACTTATTTACATTGTTTAAATATTGCACAGGTTAAATATTGCTTGTTGTGATTTTGTCAATCTTTCAAAGTCGTAAAATAACACAGCCGCCCCGCTACAACGTGACTGGTTTCCAGTCTCCAAGTCGAACACTTTCGAAATTCCGCGGGAAACTGGAGCAAAGGACCAATCGAACTTTCGACCATCCGTGAGCAACAACGACGAATTTCTCGAGTTTAGTTCAATGATTTGTGCAAAGTCGTCCTCAATGTCTGGAGTGTAAAGACTTTTGTTTCAAGCAAATCTACATGGATGGGTGTTCAGGGAAAAAAAGGAGAAGAACAGAGAGCATAAATGAGTGAGTTAACATCGATTTCGCAGGTGTTTAATATTGACATACAGAAATGGGTTTCTCGCTTGGTCGTTTGCTGTGAATATTATTTTGTGGGTAGGATTTAATGTTCGTACATTTAATCATGTTACTAAGTTAAATCAAGTTATGATCTGATTAATTTGGACGTTTGCTAGATGATTGTCGCAAAAAGTTCGACTCTTTTCCCGTACGATACACTTGGTTTATTAGAACACGAGTTAACTTTCTGTCAGTAGCTTACACGCAAATAAGTTTATAGCTTTATTTATAACGATAGCACACGTTTTGAACACGCAAATATTGAAACAAGCTTCTTGTATGAGAGGGCTATGAGAGTTAAAGGCAAACAAAGCGATAGTGATGTTCCAAAGTCTCACTTAAGTTCCATTCGAAGCTCCAAACCGTAATTATATTTCTCGCCGGAACTCATCGGAAGTGCACTATACATGGAATCTCGAGGTCAGACGAGTTCGTCAACACTCGTTTTTGTTTCACCTGGGCTTCAGATATTAGCCATAGTTTGAGCTGGTTCTTACCCTGGGCAGTTTTAAATGGGCGGATCATGTACTTTTACGCTGCAAATGGCGACCTCACATGAGCAACTCGACGTAACATGTCGGGCTATTTTCACGTGAATTGCATGACTCTTTGAAACATCGCGTTTTCTTTTAATCAATCTTTATTTTGTATATCTTGCCATTGATTTTTATCCCAAATGCATTTGTGGAATGGAAAGAAAATGCCATTAACTTAATAACCGTACATATATTGTAAAGCGTTTTTAAAAATTAAGCATACTTTGGGCTTATTGTTTTTATTAATAGAGTCTCGGCATAATATTAATTAATTTATTAAGATATTCACCTCATGTGAGTTAGACACCTGGATTAAATAACCTGTCGTCATGGACACATTTATAAATATAGAATTGTTGTTACGATCAGTTTATGTCATGTTTATAGATTTCTCATTTCAAATTATTGCAGCCATCCAGTCGGGTCTGTCCTCTCTCGCCATTTACAGTCGGTGTACACTTTATGCATGGATGCTCATTAAAGCAAATTAAAATCGCATTTTAACATCCATGAATGCATGCCTGTGCCCCTCTCTTCAATTAGAGTTCTCTATCTTTGCCAAGAGATCTGAAGATAATGGTTTTGCTATTAATAATTGCAATTTTTGGCATTCTTTAAGACATTTTGACATTTTTTTAAGAGGAGTCTGAATGACCTTTTTGCCCAACTGAAATGCTGCTGTGAGCCACTTCATGGATGAATATATGTAGTAGAGAAGCTGAAGCTATGAAAGCTGAAATCATAGTGCAGGAATACCACAATAAAATAGTTTTACACTAGAGCAGAATAGTTTTTTTCAGTGCTTGCTCCATATATCAATGAAGTAAGGCAGCTGACCTGGGAGAAATTAACTCATGTTTTTTTTTTCTTTCCTCAATCCACTTGAGAGACTGGCTTAAGTGATCGCCGCACGATTTTTCAGTATAAAGTCCGTGATAAACCAAAGCATAATTATCACATAAACAACCGCGTTGGTAGTACAAAATGACACTTAACAGGATTAAAAGTACAACACACCTTTGGTCTAGAATAGTTAGAATTTCCAAATATATAATTTGGGATGAAAAACTAAAAATTTTTGAAAGTTTTGCATATATTTGTTCCCAGTGTCACATCTAAGCAAATTTGATCTGCTCTTGAGGATTTGGGTCATGATGTTTGATAAATGAAAATACACAGAAGAACTGACAAAAAGTTTTCCTAAATGAAATAAAGGGCCGTCTATGACTGCATGTGGCTATACTGCTTTATTTTTGTAGAATATTGCAGTAAAAAAGCAATGTTGTATAAAATTGAGAGGGATAAATGAACAGCTCTAGTCAGTGCCAAAATTGTGCACATAATTTGATCGTGTTGTCATATGGGCGAATTTGGTATATGCTGGAGGATTTCGGTTTGTTTACATTTTAATACACAGGGGACAGTAATAGATATGATTTGGCTCTCCCATGGTCATGCAACCCTCCAAGTTAAATTTTCAGTAAGTGGCCATTTGGCAACCAAGTCTTTTGTTTTAGTTGCCAAGGGAAATTTTTTTAGTTGCCAGAATATATTTATAATTAATATTAAACAAGATGCCTATACTGGCATTTATGCATGATGCTTAATGTGGGCTCATTGATTCTTTTAATAAATTGTATGTTTCGCAGACTATCCTAGCTAATGGAATATTTTGAGTCACAAAGATAGCGTTATGTTGTTTTCCTTGTGTTAAGCATCTTATTGTTGTACCAGAAATTGGCACGACTCACGTTTTCTATTCTGGTTATGTAAACAAAAGTGTAAGATTACAAATTATTTTCGTTTCACCAAAAAAACGGAAAGAAAACAGGCAAAAAGCTTTCCTAAATGAAAACTTTTAGTAAAAATTGACAATCAAACCTTAGTTTAATCTTTTTGTTAAGTGGATTTCCAGTTGCGTTTAAGCATCAATTTGACAATTGAAAGTGATGCGATCTGTTTTTTACTAATGACCTTTCCCCCACGTATTCTGGATGGTTCTACAACTGTCAAACAGAAGCATGATTCCTTCGCCTTGAACTCTCTAATTTCCACCGTTTTAACTGTTGAGTGCTTCTTAGAAGTTATTCTTTTGATTTACCGCTTCAAAAGGGTTAATTTTCTTTTTGAAAATGGCACATTGGAATCTTAAACATTAAAACAATATGGCCATGTCACTAATGAAGCCTTTTCAGTTCCACCGAGAGATCACTAGGACCTGAATAATCACAATTATAGTAATTAACTCTCCTCCGATCCCTCCTGACATACACTAAGATATTGCATTCTGATTGGACCGTTTTTGTTAAAGACAATAAGGACAATAGGAGACAAAAAGATCCCCTCCAGGAGAAAACTGAATTTGATACATGTAAAATGAGTTAATAATTGAAAGGTGTACATTTGTGGATACAAAGAAGAACAAACGGCCCCCATCTTACAACGTGGGCTGCACAGGCATCCCATGTAATAATTATTAATATTTTTACAAAGTTAATAATTTATAATACCTATTTAAAATGCTGAATTTGGGGTTATGGCTCCCTTGCAAAACAATCTGGCTTACAACAATTCGGTCAATAAAATTTTACGCCTCTTTTATTGCAAAATGAAGTATCATTTTAGGTATTTTAACTAAATTACATCACTTTGTGTTAAGTTTGATTCAAGATTCAACAGGTCTTCTTCAATTGAAGGGCTGTCAGAGCATAACCGATCCTACATGTATGTCCAATTTCAGCCCGTTTTTCGATTTTGCTCAGATTTGTCAGAATTTTTGCATGTGAACTGCAATTTGATTGAAAAAATTCAATTTTTTTACACTGATTTGTGTTTTGTATTAATGCCATTGAGAATTTTTACCATCTTGTAAAGATATATCAATAACAAATAATAGACCTCAAACCTCCAAATTCCCCCCCCCCCTCACCCCAACTCAATGTTGTTTTTTTGGGTCATGAACAGTTTCCTGGCAGGCATCACTTCCTACATCAACATTGCATAAGGGGGAGGGGGGAGGGAGAAGTCACTGTGATAGAATTAAGAAGGGAGAAACAGTAAGTGAGTGGTTTTTTGGCTGTCTGTGTTCGGTTGTCATTGCATATGGGGAGGGGGTGGGAGAGAGTAGTAAAGTTTTGTGGTAGAATTAACAAGATAGAAATAGTAAGCAAGCGGTTTTTGTGCTGTTCGTGTTTGATTTTCTCAAGGAGTTTTGTCCACAAATTGAAGGGCTGGGAGCATAACCCATTTATGTCGAATTTCAGCCCGTTTTTCGATGTAGCTCGGATTTGTGCAAACTTTTGCATGTGAACTGCAATTCGATTGAAAACTATTGTCCAGTGTTTTTTTTTTTTACGCCGCTTTGTGTTTCGTATTAATGCCATTGAGAAATTTTACCACCTTGTAAAGATATATCGGTAACATTATAGACACTGGATGACCAAAAGGACAATGCACTGAGTATTAAATACTTGTATTCATTATACACTCGTTGTCTTTGAAACACGGCACACAAAAGCAGTCTTTTTCGTAGAATTATGAAGGGAGAAACAGTAAGTGTGTGGTTTTTTGCCTGTCTGTGTTCGGTTGTCATTGCATAGGGGGAGGGGGTGGGAGGGAGAAGTAAGCAAGTGGTTTTTGTTCTGTTCGTGTTTAGTTTTCTCAAGGAGATTTGTCCACCATTGTAAAACCGCGAAATGTTTTGAAAACCAGGGAGAGCCAAAATTCGGACAAATCCAAGCGAAATCGAAAGGCGGGCTAAAATTCGACATAAGTCGGTTATGCTCTCAGACCTTCAATTATAA
Organism: Pavona decussata; assembly: GCF_977016875.1. Classification (NCBI taxonomy): domain Eukaryota; kingdom Metazoa; phylum Cnidaria; class Anthozoa; order Scleractinia; family Agariciidae; genus Pavona; species Pavona decussata. The sequence goes on from NW_028145455.1 coordinate 2,737,339, forward strand.
TTGTAAAACTGCGAAGTGTTTTCAAAACCAGGGAGAGCAAAAATTCGGACAAATCCGAGTGAAATCGAAAACCGGGCTAAAATTTGACATAAGTAAGTCATACTCTCAGTCCTTCAATTGTGGTAGGCATCATGAAAGACTGCAATTTACAAAAGAAATTTTTGATTCTACTAAAACTACTAAAAGTCTCAGTGCAGCTGGTGAGCAACAACTGATGGGTAAAAACCATGTGCACGTGAAAATTGAGTCCATGGATTATAAATGGCAAAACTTGCAAAAAGAAAAATTTTTAATTTAACACAAGAACATATAACATAACTCCATGAAAAAAGTTTTACTAAAAATGCTTTATAAAAAAAGGTTGAATTTGCTTGCATTTTTCCAGGTTACTAGTCTATTACTGAAACGCAAATTAATACGGTTCACAGATAGGCATCAGAACATGTGAAAAGACCTTGCTTCGTCTCAGCTGGAAATGGAGATGATAGAGGATTGACAACAACTACAACACTCTCCCCTCTCGATTTAAGACATTTAAATAGAAATCAAAAGTTTTGATTTTTTGCTAGTGAATTGGTTTGTTTCAGAAAATGTCGTTACAGCCCATTCTCATCCATTTTCATTGATATTTTTCCATGCGTCGAGAGAGGGCATTACATCAAGTTTCAATTTCATTACTTTTGCTGACAAACTGCTGAATGTCTCAACCTGCAAACAATAACCCAGGAGATTGATTTTATATCTGTTACATCAGAGTTTAAACAACAATTTTCTCACAAGGGTTTTGTCTGTAAATAGTATCGTCCTTTTATTTAAAATGACGCATTTCTTTTTGTAGATGGTTTCATTAATTTTTTTAAATTAATTTTGTGAAAACTGTTTATAGGAGCATGAAAAATCAGTCAATAGCACTTCAGTACAAATTCACAATCAAATCTGTAATTAAACTGCCTGGTTTTCACTGGCGATGCAAGCACAGGCATAAGCACAAGCAAAAGAGAAGAGTTTTATGTCTAGTGAAAACAAATGCGGCAGTCAGGCACAACCACAAGCGCAAGAAAAGGAAAAATTTTGATCCTTGTGCTTGCACTGAGTCCGTTTTCACAGTGAAACAAGCACTCTGACTTATGCTTGTGTTTGTGCTTGTGACTGTGCTTGCATCGCTAGCGAAAACCAGGCTTAAGAGCATAACCGTCATATTATTTTTAGTGCGCCTTTTAATACCATATAGACTCTGAAGTTCAAGATTCAACCAACCATTACATTTTACAATATCAATCAGTGCCTTGGACCTCTACGAAAAGAGGTTGTTTGGCTTAACAGTGTCAAAACATCATGTGAAAATGCTTTGATTGGAAGATTTCAATCCACTTTGTGAGGTTTTTTATTTTTGTGATCGGTCAGTTATCGTCGTAATTATGATTGATGGCAGTAAAAGACACAAATTGTTAATTAATTAGGTTTTGAAGCTAAGAGGTCACAAGTTATTGAAAGTCACCGTAAAGCCTACATTTAACAACAAACCTCCGTCTTTGCAGAATATTAATAAATCCTGGAAGGTTAAATTGGGACTGTTAAATTTTTTGTGTAAGAGTAATAAAATAATGCTTATTTTTTGTTTTAGTGATGTGAGTGACACAGAAACTCTTGATGGGGAAGGAAGGTAAATGATTGATATTTGTCTGTGTTCTTACTAATAAATATTATGTACGTAAATAAATTGTAATCTTTGGGTGTTGAGAGCAACATCCTTCATGAATAATTTAGTTAATAATTATTAATTGTAGTTATTTGTTAATTATTTTGGAAGAGAAGGCTAGATTGATGTAAAAATGGCTGACATTTCAATATTCTTTTGTTTGCATTCAAATTGGTCCCGCTACTCTTGTTCTTGAGTTCAAAAACCAAAAGAATATTTTACCTTGAAAGAGGAAAGTAGGGCAAATTGAATGGAGAAAAAAAAAAGTCAGCCATTTGTTTCAAAATAATAACACGACATACAAGACTTTTTTCTCCAGTTACTCACTATAATCCCCCTTATATTTAACAATTATTTCACAAGCCACATTCGGGTTGGCTATAATCATCTTATGTATCCGACAAGCATGAGTGGAATATTTAATGATTATTCCACGAGTGCGCGTTGGATATGAGATGATAGATAGCCAACGAGGCGCATAGTGCCGAGTTGGCTATAATCATCTCATATCCAACAAGTGTGAGTGGAATAATTGTTTTGTTAAAAACAAGCAAGAAATATTGCTAGATTTTGCTGATTTCGCTTTGCAAGAACAATTTATTAGAAGACAATTTAATGGTCGCTATTTCTCAGGCATGGTATAATGGCTCATATACCATGGCCGCTAAGCCAATCAAATTGCTTGAATTGCATTATACAATGATCCAGTTTTAAAATAATCGTTTTATTGAAAACAATCAATAAGATCTTGCTGATTTCGCTTTGCAAGAACAACCAGAAGACAATTTAATTGTCACTATATCTCGGGCATGGTATAATGGCTCATATACCAATTCAGGGATTTCATTAGAAGCCGGCAACCCGCAAACTCCTGCGGCCTCTCACCATATCAGCGCCCCTTACTTATGGTTTGTTAATTTTTTTTTTTTAATTTAAGTACCTAGTTGAAGATAATTTTATGCCCTGAATGTTACAGAAATTGAACATTTTCAATAATTATTTAAATATTATACAGACATACTATGTTACTTATTAAATTTCTATGGTTGCCAGTTTGTTAATATACATGTAAATACAATGTGCAAGATACACATATGACTAAAATGTATTTTGCACAAGTCAATAGTCATGTAAAATTTAAAAATTGTTTTTGTTCTGATTAAGGAGCAAAAATCAGTTTTGTGCCCAGAATGCTGGAAAATGCATTTCCGAGCTTTCAGATTTCAAAATTTTCTAGGGACCCCAAGAGAGGCAAGGGGTCCTATTGTCTCCTCTGCCTACTCAAGTATGGCCATCCACCTACTTCAAATTTTATTGAAACCCCTGACCATGGCCACTGAGCCAATCAAATCCCTGGGATTGCATTATACAATGATCTAGTTTTTAATAAGTCTTTTATCCCACATATATGCAGCAATTTTCATCTCATATATGTTCTCAATCAACACCAGTGCATATAAGTGGCCCTTGAAGGTCCTCACATACACAGGCTGAAACGTGTTTCAATGATGACTTTGTATATGGCAGCATGAAATATGCCTTCTTTAAAAAATTCCTTCATTTATAATAAAACAAAGTGTCTGGAAGAAATAAAACATGGCACCACTCACTGAGTGTTTGCAAGATTTTTGTGTCCTTGAAACAAATGGCCAACCGTCTTATGTTGAATTTTAAGTTGATGTTTCATTTTGCTCAAAAGTTTCTGAATTTTTGCATACCCTTCAATTTTGTCAGAGAATATCACTGGTTTTTTTCCTGTTGGTTTACCCTTAGTTTTTTAGAAAAGTGAGGCCAAAATATTGAGTCAGCAAAATTCGACATAAGACGGTTTTGCAGTCTTGTTAGTCTTCAAAAAAGGCAATGCCCATCAGAATAAGTGTACATTTTTTAAATACCTTTTATTTGTCACCAATAAAATAATTTAAAAATCGATGAGTAACCAGGCATAATTAAGAAATTTCTAAAGACGTTCTCTTTTTTTTTTTTTTAACTTTTAACCAGAGAACGTCTTTAGGAAATTTTTTATAAATAATGTGAATTATGCATCGAACATAATTGATTGTCACATTGCTCTTGCTCAAAGCCACGATCACACCATTATGAGGAGGTACAATGTACCTTACCCTTGAAGTTACAGGTCCACAGTCAACTAATTTAGAGTGGGCTGTTCGTTGAAGGGAAGACTTTATCACAGAATGTATGAGATTCACGAGTGGAAGTTGTGTTTAAACCACAACTAATGATGTGATCAAAAAAAACTTTGAATGCAAAGTGAAACCAACCTATTTTAAACAAGAAGTTCCACTATAAAAGGGCAAGCCCCTCCCTCATTTCACACCTTTGCGGGAGTGAGATGCGAATTTTGACACTGTTCAGCCGCGACAAGTAGTTGACTCAAGTATCCTCTGAAAAATATGCCTCAAAATTTTATAATTTCACCACAGCAATATAAGATATAAAGTTCTAATTTGTGTAAGAAGGGTTATACTGAAAACTAAGCCAATTGTATCGGTAAAAGCCGACGAAAAAGACACAGTCAAGTGTTTGTCAGTTGTTTACACTCTTATGGTTGATTGACAACTGAAGGCCGCTGAGAATGGCCTGGCCAGGCCCCTTTTATATCGGAACTTTCTGTTTAAAGGACATTAAATGAATAGTAAATTGTATCGTAGTTATTATTGATAAATATACTTTTATATCACTTTCATATATCAAACTTTGGAATAACTTGGTAAAGTAGAATTTGATTGTTTTTAGTTTTAGGGATGGAGAGGAGGGTAGGAAGGGGTGGCAGAAGGCCTACACAAAGTAAGTGATAATTAAATTTTGTAGAATACCAACTTCAGTCTCTTCCCTAAGAGTAAGATATTGACTCAAACGGCTGCTACAGTCTACAAACTGACATAAGTTTCTCTTTGTTGTCTACACAATATATGTTTCGTAAGCACGCATTGGATATGAGACGACAGATAGTCAACAAGGTACGTAGTGCTGAGTTGGCTATAAACATACCATATCCAACGTGCGCGAGTGGAATAATATTTTTTATTGTTTTATTAAAAACATCCAAGAAATATTGCTAGATCTTGCTGATTTTGCTTTGCAAGAACGACCAGAAAACAATTTAATGGTCACTATTTCTCAGGCATGATGTAATGGCTCATGTACCATGGCTGCTAAGCCAATCAAAACTCTGCATTGCATTATCCAATCATCATGTTTAAAAAATGTGTTATAGGCAGAATCATAGTGAGATTGAGAAGAGGCGACGTGACAAGATGAACACATACATAAATGAGCTATCCACCATGATCCCAATGTGTAATGCCATGTCACGCAAGCTTGACAAACTGACTGTATTGAGACTTGCCGTGCAGCACATGAAGACGTTAAAAGGTAACAGTACCACAATCCAATTATTCAGGACAAAATAATATTTTGATGAGTAATTTCTTAGTAATAGATTTTGTTGTAAAAGTTAACGCTAAAAAGTCACGACGTTTCGACCTCTCTGAGGCCATTTTCAAGTGCGAGTAAAAAATAAAAAACTTAGCATAAATATGTTACGTACGAACAGTTAAGAATCGGTAAGAACGCCGTGAACGCTAAAATGTGATAAAACATGTCAATGATAAGTATTTATAAAGTTAAAAAAGGACAGAAAACAATGAAACAATGATCCAAACAAATAATTTAGCGCGGATGGAATCACACTGTTTGTTTAGTGATGGTTTCAGTTCTTTGTGTTCGACGTTAGAAGAACGCATACTATTCGTGTCGCTTCTTTCTGGATGCTGTGCAATTTCAGGGTTTGGGCGCCTGCCATCTTTGACTGGCTGATCACTCGTCTCGATTTCAAGCGAGAGCTCTGAATCCCGCTGGCTAAGTGAAGTCCCGCGGGTTGACTCGCCTCGGTCTGGATACCATATTATTTCACTAGAGATCGAACGTACTTTACTAATCCTTGATTATTACTAGTGATATTTCATATATTTTACATTCCCTGACATTGATTGTGTGGCTGTGACTGTGACAGGGTTCACCTGTCAGGTGAGAAATCTAGTATATTTTTCGTTTCACAACTTGAAGTTTTTCTACTTGTATTTCAGGAGCTCTTGACCCCTTTACTGAGACAAACTACAAACCAGCATTCTTGTCTGATGAGGATCTGAAGAATCTTCTTCTTGAAACAGCAGAGGGATTCTTGTTTGTGGTTGGCTGTGACCGAGGGTGCCTTCTTTATGCATCAGATTCTATTCAGAACTATCTTAATCAGAATCCTGTAAGTTAATGCCTAAAGCTCTTTACTCAGGGCCGAGTTGTTCAAAGCCCGATTAAGCTAATCCTGGGTTAACGTGAACTTTGATTCGAGTATATTTACTAATCCAAAAGGATTCGTCCAAAAGATTTTTGTCCCTTAGTTTTTCCCTAGACTTTCCTTTGCCATCAGCTTAAAATAAGCCTTTAAAATCATTTTTTAATGAGCGAGATGAAAGCCTCGGTTAACTTTTAATCGTGGATTAACGTTAATTGGCTTTCGAATAACCGGGCCCTGAATTTTACTGACAAAGTCAAATACTTTTGAGACATTTAAGCGAACTTTAGTAGTTCTTACACACATTTTTATTATTATTTTTTTTTGGAATACGACACAGCCGGTTGACCTTAAGTATTCACTCTGACTAAAGGCTAACCCTTGAAATTTCAGCATTCGAATCTCTTTACGGTGCTTTAAGTTGTCAACTATGTTGATAAACCAAAATGAGACTACTTTAAAACATACGTCATCCAAAATTGACAAAAACAAAGTTGTTACATTACATTGTTGAGCTATTCAGTTTACAACCTCATCTATATCAAAATCAGCGATTGCATCGAAGTTTGATTCTGTCTCCACTTCAGATCTCCTCACCATTGCTTCAACAAAAAAATAAAAAAAAATACTTGTGAAGCAATCAAAACTTAATCAGTTGCGTGTTCTAGATTAAGTCACGAGTCACCTAGTCATCCTAAATTTCATACGAGTTTTGTAAAAGCACTTGAATACCGTGAATACATGTAAAGGACTTCCAAAAGTAGCTGGCTACACGGCCAAACATTATGGTGCATGGCCCTCCTACCAATATCAACGAGCTTTTTAAACCTGGTGAATAAATGATAGATGAATTTTTTCACTCAGTGAGACAGGCATACTCGAAACAAAATTCCGAGTTCTCCAACAGGAGTCGAACCTATGATCTTCCGATTACTAGTTCGGATGCTCTACCACTGAGCTACAGGAGACTCATGGAAGCCATTGTAGGTTACGATTTGAACTATTTCTTTTCATGCCTCCTGTTTATTAATCATAACCATTACAATTTCTGAGAACATATGGCTGTGACAAATAAACAAAATTCTAGTGAGACGTTTCGGAGAATGTAGAAACAACCGTTTTATTTACGAAATTTGCGGGGAAAAGGACCCTGGTCAAGTGCAATTGTCATCTTCCAGCGCGCGCAACTACTTAGGCATGACGCGTACACTGCCGATGATGACGATTATTGTCGCAGGGCCCAGTTGTTCAAGCCCGATTAAGCTAATCCTGGGTTAACGTGGACTTTGATTCGAGTATATTTACTAATCCGTAAGGATTCGTCCGAAAGATTTTTGTCCCTTAGTTTTTCCTTAGACTTTTCTTTACCATCAGCTTAAAATGAGCCTTTAAAATCATTTTTAATGAGCGAGATGAAAACCTCGGTTAACTTTTAATCGGAGGTTAGCGTTTATCGGCTTTCGAACAATCCGGCCCGAATTACTTGAAACAAACTTTTTTAGCATTCTCAATTAGTCTTCCGATCGCATATACAGTGGAACCCCGTTAATACGACCACCTTGACGAGCCGTGAAAACGTGGTCGTGTTAACGGGGTGGTCGGATTAACGAGGTTGTTAAACTGAGGAAATGACTGGAGTACAAAAAAGTAGTCGTAATAACGAGGTGGTCGTAAGGCGGAGTTCCACTGTAATTTTCTCTTTTCCTCCGCCATCAGGCTGATCTTGTGGGACATAGTTTCCTTGATCTCATTCACCAAAAGGACGTCAGCAAAGTCAAGGAGCAGTTGTCCTCCGGGGACACAACACCTCGTGAAAGGCTAATTGATGCAAAGACGGGCCTTCCACTCAAAACAGAGAATCAACAGACCCCGACAAGACTGTGTTCTGGGGCGAGGAGGTCGTTCTTCTGTCGAATGAAGTGCGGATACAAAGGGAAAAAGGGCAAAGATGCTAACCAAGACTCTGAGCTCTGCCTCATGAAGAGAAAAAACAAAAGCAAACAAGCTGCGGCACCCGAAAAGAAGCCTTATGTTGTTGGTAGGTGGAACATAACTTTAATTCAAAGCCCAAGGTTGCTGCCTAAGACACATTTTCAAGGTGTCTTCAAGGCCAAAAGCCGAGAAGTTAGGAGCCCAACATGTGAAATGTTAGGCGCTGCTGCAAAACATTTAGGCGTCCAGGGCATTGTATTGGGCGCCCTAGGATACCGGACTCCTGCTAGGCAACTGCCTTGAAGCCAAACAAAATATTACGATGGACCGTTAATTATTTTTTACACTTACAAAAATACTGACTGGCCAACTGTCGGCCGACAATTTAAATTAAGGTCGTCTGCGTACTGTCGGCCGTCTAGCGATTAACGCAAATCGAAACACGGTGGCGCACAAACTTTGCAGAAGGGCGTCAAACATTCTGCACAAATTTCACCAACGGAGGATTTGTTCCTATCGCAAAGAGATTTGAATACCTTTTAAAGCCTTACGAACATCCTACACTACCAATTTGGATCTGCTATCAAAAGTAACAAGTTTAGAAATAGTTCCCGACCATACATCAAAATATTAATTTTTCACCAACAAGTTATCGTTAATTCAGATTGGGTTCTTTAAATAGACCATTTCCGAGTTGCTTTGAACCTCATTATGAAAGCGAGGCTAAGTACAAAGTTTTTATTATGAAAATTAGCTTTCATTCGTATGCAAACAAAACTATTTCCATATGAAAAAGTTTTGCACTTAGCCTCGCTTTCATAATGAGGTTCACTGCAACTCGGAAATGGCCCATTAGAAGCTGATATATCTTGGGCCTCTTTTCGTGAAAACAAAAAAAGGCCCTCAAATGTCTACGCCTACAGAAGACAATTTTGTAGATTAAACCCTGGTTTGGTCAAGGATTGATATTTAAAGACTCTCTGACGGCAGTTGTCTTTTTGTGTATACTCTTGTAGACCATAAAATGACCTCATAAAGTGTTCAAAACTCAAGTGGTTTCACTGCTAAGTTTTGAACATTTTATGGCGTCATTTTACGGTCTATTGTATGATGGCCACAATGGAGCTAACGGTCACATGGTACAAAATCCACCATGCTGGAGAGTAAGCTGCGCACTGGGACATCCGAAATAGAGAAAATTTAAGTTTGACTGGATGAAGTCGCTATGTTTTGGATGTCTAAGTGCCCAACGTGCTCTCCAGCATGTCGGATGCAGTACCATGTGCCCGTTCGCTGCAAAGGGCCTATATAGACAGCTTGATCTTGTGGAAGTTTGAAGATATTCCCGTTGACCTCTTTTTTTCCTCGTTATGTTTTGTTTGCTGGTTTAGTTCACTGCACGGGGTATTTGAAATCGTGGCCACCTACAGGGACGTCATTTGATGACGAAGATGAAGATAACGAATCCAGAAATCTGAGCTGCCTTGTGGCCGTGGGGAGACTGGAGACAATTTACGATGAAATGACGGATTACTCACGTCCGGGCATTGCCAAGGAGTTTATATCTCGCCACACGATAGACGGCAAATTCACCTTTGTTGATCAACGGTATGTGGAGCAGCCAAGCTTATTTGGTATGAAATAATTTCCATTAGCATACCTCAGTGACCGACTATCGCGTAACGCGCAATCTGATTGGCTACACAGGTACCGTCTATTTAACAATTAGATTATGAGCTCGAGATTTCTATCGCGTGATAGCTGATGAGGGCGCAGCCCGAATCAGCTATCACGCATAGAAATCGAGAGCGAATAATCTAATTGTTTTAGTATAAATCTACTAGTCCTGCAAAACTAAGCAAGTAAATTATCTATATCCTCGTCGCAGACACTACGAAAACGCGACGAAGTGGCCGCCATTTTGTTGAAAATCGCTACTCACTATCTATCACAGAATAGATAGCGAGTAGCGTAGCCAATCAGAGAACGGCATTCGTGATAGAACACTAGTAGATTTACACTAACGATCGATAGACGGCAGTTTGTCAGAGCGCGCGATTTAGCATGCATCTTTGCACAAATATATCAAAATTTATGAAATTAAAAGATTTTTTTGCCTGATAGATCGATCACTGAGGTATGCTAAAACAATTAGACGGCTCGCTCTCGGTTTCTATCGCCTTTGACAGAAGGTCTTAGGTTCGACTCCTGATAGGAGCACTCGTTTTTTTTCCCGAGTATGCCTGTGTCACTTTCTAGAATAATACATCATTCTCATTCGTTCACCAGGCTTGGAATATACCATCACATTTATTTCATATCATTATCTTTGCTTAAAAAGAATACACCATTACAAAACAGCACTAAATAAATGAAATGTACAGGCTTCGTAAAATAACTAACATAGTTAAAGAACTAGGAATCCAGATTTACATGGAAATAATTCAAATTACAAGGTCGGAAACACACATTACATGCACACAACACGACACGCATTTTTTTCTATTTCAAGTTTATCTTTCTCGATATACATGGTCTGCAAAATGGATGTGATGTGATCAAATAAGAATTCACTTGTCTCCAGTTTAAACTTCAAACGTGGAAGTTCCCTGGCTTGTGAAAAGAATGAGTTTGTAACGAGTTTGAAGGTCATTTTTTCTCGAACTGAAGGCTAGCGGTCCACCTTTTGTTCCACCCCCAAGCTCACCAATTGCTTCTTTCTTTCTTAGAACTACGGCCATTACTGGATTTCTCCCTCAGGAGCTCATAGGCAGTTCTGGGTACGAGTTTTTCCACCAAGAGGATCTTAACGCCCTGGCGGTATCCCATCGTCGGACTTTGCAAGGAGAGACAGTCGTTTCAGATGCCTACAGGTTCAAATGCAAAGGAGGACACTTTGTCCCTCTAAAAACAAAATCCACTGTCTTCAGAAATCCTTGGTCGAAGGAACTGGAATTTATCGTCTGTGTTAACATGGTAGTCACGTGAGTATGAATGATCTTTTGGTATTCATGCCAGTTGGACTTTGATTCTATGAAGAAAATCTTTAAAGAACCGTTGATGGTCTTGGAGAGGTTAGACTATGAGCTTGCGGAACCATGATCTGAATAATCGAAGCATTTGTTGCGCCAAAAATTATATTTCTTAGAATGGTTGTCGGGGCGATTATAAGAAGGTCAGGGGAACCGTTTGGCTCAAAGTCTAAAAATCGGCTTCCCAACAGCAACATTAACAACAACAACAACAATTTGCATTAATTGGAGAAAAATGTGAGAACCCGCAGGTAGCTTTTGGAACAAGAAAGTATCAGAGATATTCATAACACAAGGAACAGCAAACATACATCAACAACGAATCCTTTAAAACAACAATAAATGGTAACACAAAGAACTGTGTCCTTGATGGATAACAGTAATTTGTATGGAAATTTCTGACATTTGGTAAAGGGGTGGGCGGTGGGTTGGGGGTGGGATGGGGTGATTATTTCAACTATATTGTTAAGACTTTGTTCATCATCATCATCATCATCATCATCATCTTCATCATCATCATCATCATCATCATCATCATCATCATCATCATCATCATCATCTACGTTTCTCTTTTTACTGGACCGTGGGGGCTAGGAGGGTGGATGTCCGCAATGATGGGCTACTCGCCAAGTACACACTCGATTGAAGAAACGTCGTCCGGTGCAAAGTGTGAACAATGCCACCTGATGGAATTATGGGGTGACTTAATTAGCATGCGCTATTTCGTGTTTTCTTTTCTTTCTTTCTTTTTTTAACACATCCGCGACAAATATGTCAATTTTAAGCCCTAAAAACCGCACATGCTTTTATTTTTTAACACGAAAAATACAAACAAGCTCAATGGTCAAACTCTTCCCAGAAAGCTGTTGGGTCTTTCGTTCATGGTTTATTCCTTTGACCTGACAACGTTTTTTCAGTGGAGTGTATTCCGAGTTTTCTATCTTTATCTTGATCCCAGGGACTTGGAATCTCTTGGTCTTCCTGCGTCTGAGGTGCGTATGATTACGGATGGGGGCTCTGTGTCATCTGATGGCCTGATACCCACTCGTCCCTATCAGTCGGGCGTTCAGCAAGTGCTGGAAGTGTTAAGAAAGAAAGCGCTCATGGATCCTGGTAAACCTTTTATCCTTCAGTCCTAGTATCAACATGCATGTTCTCCTGACTGTACTACACATATTTCTTATGGCAGAGTTTGGAGAGTTTGTTTAAACATCGATACATTTTGTCTTTATTCTTATGACCCCCATGGGTAATCAAGTGTTAGCATCGTTAAGGCCGAGTTAAGGGCGAGTTACACGGCACGACTTTGTCGCATGCGACAATCTTACGGCAGGCCTACGACACAAATTGTTTTGTGGAAATCAAACCTACAACTCGCTTACGACTGTTGCGTACGTCATAAAAAAAGTCGTAGGATTTTAAAACATGTTCCAAAATCCTACGACAATCGTAGGTATAGGCAATGTTGAATGACGAGAGTGGTGTGCGACTCTTTGCATGGCGCGAGCAGCGTGCGCTCCAGAAATCGCATGCGACAGTGGTAAGCAAACGTTGTACCGTGTAAATCGGCCTTTAGGTGAAATTAAATAGCTAAGGAATGGTAGGCCACAAGTATCCCTATATTTTTCTTAGCGAAAGTACACGCGAGCGCGCGCAAAAGTCACCACGTGTCACAATTTTTACTCGCGTGCGTGTTCTGCTTTCCTCATTAGGAGCGAGCTCAAGACGCGAGTGCGCGCGAAAATTATCACGTGTCGAAATTTTTACCCGTGCGTGTTCTACTTTCTTCATTAGGAGCGAGCACGAGACGCGAGCGCGCGTCAAAATTATCACGTGTCTCAATTTTTACGCGCGCGTGTGTTCTGCGTCCTTTGCTAGACATGGGAAAAAAGGGAGTACTCGTAGTCTGGGGGGTGGGGGAGGATAAATGTATCAAAATGTATAACGTACATGCATAGTGATTGTATTTGCGTCCTTGAGTTTCCTGATGACTATTGGAGACAATCAGGTTTCTGCATTCGCAGTTGTCCACAGTGATTGTTTCACTAATGCAAGAATATTTTTGGCCAGGATCAAAGTCAGGTGCTAAAACACCTCGTCTTAGCAGCTCTGACACTGATGGAGGTATGTACAACGCCGCAGCAAGCCGTATTGGATCCATGGTGGCCGAGGAGGTACAAAACCAGGAATCAAGTGACAGGTATCTTCCTGCTCAGTGTGTGTGTTTATAACGTCCGTATGGCCCTCCTGCTTAGTCAGCAAGTAACATATATATAACATGGGTAGTGTTCGTAGCAGAATTTCGCCAGTTATTTGTTCTTCAAGGCGAGGTTATAGGGTTAACCATTGACTTACAAGCGTGAGTGGAACAATTGTTAATTTTATCAACTTGGTGATAAGGTAATGGACCAATTTCATGTATTAAAATTCTAGCTTCGCTACGAGGCTTTGGGAAACAAAACAAAAGAAATTAATTATTTTGTCTGGACTTCAATGTATCTTCTGTTTTGTTTATTCCACTAAACCTCAAAACCAAGTACAAAATTCTAATAGTACAATTATCGAAGTTGGTCTATTTGGCCACCGTAAATAGTCTCTATAGCTGACGTTGCGAGCGTTAGCCCTTCGTCAGATAGATTGGATGCGCTCTGAAGAAGAGCTAACACTCGAAAGATTAGCACTCGAATCTCTTTACGGTGGCCAAAATGCCTGAGCAACTCAAGTGATAATTAGCAGATATCCTGCGAAATCGCGCGAATATCGCTTGATACTTAGCCGGCGTAGCCGTAGGCCGAGCTGGCTAAAATCAGGAGATATTCCGCAAGATTGAGCTGGATATTTGTTTTATTATTGAACACATTGATAACAAGGTGCAGTTTTATTACAGAAAAGCTGGAGACGATCTTTATTTTGCCATTTGTCTTCCTGACACATGAAATTACGTATATCGCAGGATATCTGTTGACTACGGACGACGAATATTCTGTGCACGATGGCCATATTTGGGCAGTGTTACAATGTGTTGAATAATAAAACCAGCTATTCGTTTTCACGTCCCACCGACTCAGTGCCACAGTTTCTTCAGAAACCAACCGCCCTTTCCAGTGGGATATATAGAGTGTGTGCACGACGGCCATGTTGGAGGACCGAAACAATACAATGATTTTCCTTTGGGAAATATATTCTATTTTTATGCAAATACCTTCTATTGTTTTAATCCTCCAACATGGCCGCCGTCCACACACTCTATACACTGACAAAACACCTACTTTCTTCCATTTTCCAGGCAGGTTTGGGTCAATAGCGATACTGGCACGTCAAACGAAGACACTTCATTTAAAAATGCGCCAACTGGTATAAGCACCATAAACATGGACGATATTTCACCCAACACGCCCGGTTCTTTGGGCTTGCGTTCCCCAGCAGTGGATTACTCACGGCAGGTGTCGCAGGCGCACTTGTTAGAACAGTTAATTGGGATGCAGAATGCAATTGAGTCGATGGAAACGCCCATGGAACAAAGCGAAGAGACCATGTCGGTTTTTATGAATATGCTTGAAGCTGATGCAGGACTCGGCGAATTTGAGGATCTGTCATTTAAGCCTGAAAGTTGAGACAGGCGAGTGGGATTTCACTTTTGAGGTCACATTTGCGTGGAGATTGTTACTATGGATTTGTATCACGTTTTGTTGCATGTGCTGGGCCGCTTGCAAACGCGACAAGAAAAAGGGGAGTGACTTTCACAGGCTTGAGGTCTTCATCTTTTCTTTGAATGTTGTTTAGCATTTTCTTAAGAAAGTGACTGTCGTGTGCCAGGGACAGTATTTGCTTGTCTGTAGGCCGCTTGGAAAGTAAAGTGAAATTATAAGGTGTAGTGTTATGAGTCTTTACATCTGAATATAAATTTAATGAAACAAAGCAAAAATATCTCTGAATTAGTGAACATCCCGAGATGCGTAGAACGTATGCGGAGTAGAGAAGGGAGCACCGTCCTTAAGGTATTTCGATACAATTTCTGAGGGACCATATCTCACTTTTTCAGATGCCGATCGATGTGAAACTTACATTAGTTATTGGCTTAGGATTGAAGTTTTCCAGGATTGGAATTATGGCAAAATCGATATTAACAAGGATTGTATCGAAACACCTTAAAAGGGGTGGCGCCTCATTCCATTAATAGACCCTTATCACTCGGCGGCCATGTTGAGTCTCGGGGGAATAAAAAGCTTTGTTTTCGCACGGCAAGCCTCGGCCAGACACGAATTCAGTGCGAGGCTTGCCGTGCAAAAACAAAGCTTTTTATTTTTCTGAGATTCAACATGGCCGCCGAGTGATAAAGGTTCATTTGCAGTGGTTTACTCTTTTTTGAGTAGTTTTAGTTGTCTTCTGCCGTAGGACGTCCAAGATGTAGCGTCAGTAGGAAAAGGACCGAAATTATCGTAGTCAGTGTTCAAGAAGCAGTTATGAGAAAAAATTACAATAATTATTTACAATATAGTTTAAGGCATTATCATACTCGACAAAATTGTCCAATAATGACAACAATAACAGCTGTCGTCGTCCTTCTTCTTTCTCTTTTTAACACCTGGAGCTGCTCGTTTTTAGGAGACTTGAGGAGGTAATGCGGAGCTTAAGCAGCGACGACGGCGACGGCAACGAAAACGTCACCTGAAAATATAACATTATTTCATTTGTGCTACTTCGCGATTATTTCAACTTGCTCAACTTTTGCAAAAATGGCGAACTATCCAGGAACCAAATTGATAGGAGTGGCGTTAGAGTTAAGAAAGAAAAATGAAAAATTCACCGTCGTATGCTCACGTTCTCCAAATACTAGAATTTAGTCATTTCACGTTGTTGTTTTGCAAAGGACGGCAAAGAAATGTACCAGTGTAAACACACGTGCAGAGCGATTGTTTTTGCTCATTAAACCTGTTGTTTTGTGGCGTTGTCGTTGTCGTCGCCGTCGTCGTTGCTTAAGCTCCCAAATACGAGTCCCCTTAAAACGACTGAATGGGAGGCTACCAACTGGGCCTCTCAAAGTGGTTTTTCCTCAGGAGAACAAGTTTTGAAAACTGTATATACCCCCAAGATTGTTTGGAAATTATCTTTTCTCTTTGAAAACACATAAATTTGGCTTGTGTTTCCACTTACCGAGATACTTTTTGAACTTCTGTGTCTCCCACAAATTCAAGTTATTTGAAGGCTCCGAGAGCCTGAGCCCACGTTCCTGGACGCATCTCAGGCCAGTGACGTGGGGAATACGTTATTCAGCTCCATCCGGCCGAAAGGACAAGTTAAGTACTGTCTGTATACGCCTGGTTAATTCCCAGGGTTATTGAATTTTGCACTTTTTTCCCCTTTTTAGAATTTTTGTGTGGTTTGCTGTTCAGGTAAACAAGTTTCCTTCTCAGAGTAGTCCAATCGAGTTTATTTTTCTCAGATCGAGTTTCAATTAGATGAGCTGAGCCGCGATCGAATTCAAGGGACTGAGCTTTAACATTATGCATATTATGTTCTATGTTCACTGGAATCGTAGTTAAAACTACATTATGTGCCTAACTCAATAAAACCAGATATTCAATTGTCGTTGCTGTTTCCGTTATTTTAAACCGCTCAACTGTTCATAGTTAATTTATGGTTGATTTTGCTTACATTTTTCTTTGAAAACGCAAACATATGACGAGCCCACGTTCTCGGCCGCATGCCAGTGACGTTGCAAAAACGTTATTCAGCTCTAGCCTCAACCTCGTTCCCAGGGTCCCCTCTCTTCCTTTCTCGAGAGAGGCAGAGAGAGGACCCTGGGAACGAGGTTCCCTCTGAGAGATGCCGCTGGGAATGAGGTTGATTCAAAGCTCTGTCGCGGATACACCAATCTTTGGCCAGCAGTTGGTCGCCAGGAAAGACTTTTGGGAACTGGAATTTTATTACCGCGGGATTTCTGCGGTAAAACAATGGAAGCCGTTGCGGAGCAGCCAATCAAAAAATTTAATTTTTTTCGAATTTTCCATCATTCTCCATTCTCTCTCCTGGCGCCCACCCGCTGACCTAAAAGCCTGAGGCCTCTGGGTACGAGATTGCGGACACACAGAAACGACAGAGTTGCATAATTACGACCAAAATGGACTGAATCTCTTTCAACAGGCGGTAAGTTCCCAGACCATATCTCAGACGTATATTTCCTGTTTTTTAATACTCCGCTGACCGCTTTGTGAGTGGACCGCTTTTCAAGTTGTGGGAGCATTGCTTATCGGTCCCAAGCCCCGTTTCTATTCCCCCAGATTATCACCCTTTCACTATCAGAATTTTTCTTATTAATCATCATTATTATATAAACACCAGTGAAATACCAGGTGAGCTTTCGCGCGAAAACATGATATCTTCACACGTGGGAAAATAACTTATCTTCACACGTGAAAAGATCACCGTTGCTATGGTTACATAATAAATTGCGCCTTTTGCAATGATTTGGTATTTCATTGGTGTTTATATAATAAACAGAACATTACGTGACCGCTTGGAGATACGAAATTTCTCTGACACGAGTAGAGAAATTTCGTATCTCCGCGCCGTCATGTAATATCCTCTATGTAAACACATGAGATATTTTCCCTTCTTTATCTTACAAACCTAAACAACATGATTTAATGTTTTTTTCCTAACGTTAACATGTATGGATCAACTATAGTCAACTTCGTGTATTTACACAACTTTCCCAAAACAATGCACGAACAGCACCACAGCTCCTCAGAAACCTATGACTAACTTTCGAGGCACTACCAACAATATTGCATGGCTGTGACTTTGTTTGAGAGGTTTAGTGTGGTGATGTTTTCGCGTTTTTAAATTATACACATGATTTACCATAATCGTATCCGAGTTTAGGTTACCATTACTGCATAACAATGTCGAAGATATGACTGAAACGATATTTTTATCTCCATTAAACAATAACCAATCACAAGTCAGTCATTTATTATAACATGGTATTTTTACATATCGAGGGTTAGTTTAATAGACTTTCCCTTGGAACTGACTCAGGGTATTATACTCATTTTGAACTTGTAACTACTGTAACACTGTAACTAAATACGACGCATAATTTCAAGTATGTCACGGTTCCAAAATGTATAAAATGTAAAACCATTAAAATCCAAATTACTTGCTATTAAGAGAAAACATGATCACAAATAAAACTTGCCAACTGGTGCACGACATAATAGGAAAACAAAACTTCCCACAACAATCATTTTGGAATATATCAATGGTAATAGCCGACTGTTGCGCTTCACACAAAAATAGAACAAGCTCATTTGTTTCACATTTCTGGGGTTCAGTTCTTGAGATGCTGCACTCTCAAACGTGTACTCTTGTAAGGTCACTTACAATCATTATTTGGGGATATATCACTGGTAATAGCCGATTTTTACGTTTCCCACAAAAATAGAACAAGTTTATTAATTTTTTTTACATTGCTGGGGGTCAGTTCTGTAGAAACTGCATTCTCACAAATGTAGTCTTGTAAGTCTGAAAATTTCTTTCCATTCAAACACTTTCTGCATAGTTTCCACTGATCACGTCAATCTCTTGAGTGGGTTCTACTATGACAGAGCAAAGTTCCTGCATGGCCATGTCCAACACCGTTTGCATTGTGTCCTGGTTGCAACTGTTTTTTTCATGTGAATGCAAAGTTCCTTTCAATCGAAAACACTTACCACACTGTTTGCATTCATAAGGTTTCTCCCCAGTGTGCAGACTGTAATGCAAACGTAAAGTGCTTGCTTGGCTAAAACACTTGTGACATTGTTGGCACTGGTAAGGCCTTTCACCCGTATGTGTTCTGATATGAACACGCAAAGTTGCTTTGACCCTAAAGCATTTTCCACACTGCTCACATTCATAGGGCTTTTCTCCTGTGTGTGTTCTATTATGTGTTTCCAAATCACCTGAATGGTTGAAGCATTTGCTACACTCTTTGCATTGATAAGGCTTCTGCCCATTATGGATTCTTTCGTGTATACGCAAACTTCCTTTCTCCAAAAAACACTTTCCACACTCTTGGCATTCATATGGTTTTTCTCCAGAGTGGGTTTTTTCGTGTCTCTGTAATACAGCTTTTTGAGTAAAGGCCTTGCCACAGTGCTTGCATTGGAACGGTTCCTCTCCGGTGTGACTCTTTGTATGTCGATCCAAATATTGTTTAGTGCTAAAACATTTTCCGCACTGTTCACACTCAAAAGGCTTCTCTCCGCTGTGAGTCCTTTCATGAGTCTGCAAGTTTTGTTTAAGACTGAAACGTTTGTGACACTGCTTGCATTCAAAAGGCTTTTCTCCATTGTGAGTTCTTTCATGCCTCCGCAATTCTCCTTTTTGGTTAAACGACTTACAACACTTCTTACATTCATAAGGCTTCTCTCCGGTGTGGGTTCTCGCATGTATCCGCAAATATCCCCTAGAACTAAAACATTTCCCACAATGATTACACTCATAAGGCTTCTCTCCAGTGTGGGTTCGTTCATGTGCCCGCAGTGTTCCTGCTTCCCTGAAAAACTTCCCACAGTGCTCACATTCATAAGGCTTCTCTCCAGTGTGGATCATTTCATGCTTCTGCAAACTTCGTTTCTCAGGGAAACACCTCCCACACTCTTGGCATTCGTATGGTTTTTCTCCAGAGTGGGTTTTTTCGTGTCTCTGTAATACAGCTTTTTGAGTAAAGGCCTTGCCACAGTGCTTGCATTGGAACGGTTTCTCTCCAGTGTGGCTCTTTGTATGATGACCCAAATATTGTTTAGTGCTAAAACATTTTCCGCACTGTTCACACTCAAAAGGCTTCTCTCCGCTGTGAGTCCTTTCATGAATTTGCAAGCTTTGTTTAAGAGTGAAGCGTTTGTGACACTGCTTGCATTCAAAAGGCTTTTCTCCATTGTGAGTTCTTTCATGCCTTCGCAATTCTCCTTTTTGGTTAAACGACTTACAACACTGCTTACAGTCATAAGGCTTCTCTCCGGTGTGGGTTCTTGTATGTATCTGCAAATATCCGCTTGAACCAAAACATTTCCCACACTGATTGCACTGATAAGGCTTCTCTCCAGTGTGGGTTCGTTCATGTGCCCGCAGTGTTCCTGCTTCCCTAAAAAACTTCCCACAGTGCCCACATTCATAAGGCTTCTCTCCAGTGTGGATC
>NW_028145455.1:2762500-2832500 GCF_977016875.1 Pavona decussata
AAGGCCGACGTCATATAGTGCGGTTACCATGGCAACGATACATCTGCCGATCCAAATAAGGTTGTTTTTGTCTATCCCCTAAGGTAACCTACCTAGACACAAAAATTGAAGAGGGGTTAAAATTTTTCATTTCCAACTTTGCTTCACTTTCCTGGAGAATTGCTCTTAAGATCACATTTCTAATCCTCCTTCACGGTAGTGATTTGCTTTGTTTTGGCTTGATGAATTATATATTATCAAAATAAGTGTCATTCATTTGCAAGCAAAACTAATTTTCACATGAAAAACTTTGCACTTAGCCTTCTTTTCAAAATGAGGTTCAAAGCAACTTAGAAATGGCCTATTTGGGATGCCAAAAAGACTAAGAAAAAGAATAATTTCCACAGAAAGTCCTTTTATTTCACGCACATCATGAGGTTTTATTCCATGCACATCATGAGGCAATGGTCTGAGAATATTTTTTGAGACAGGCCTAGCACAAGGCCAAAGAAAAAAGGGGAAAAAAGAAAAACAGTATGAGTCCGGTCAAACTGAAAAGAATTAATCTTTGGTGGTGGTACAGTCTTGTACTCACACTACTTTTGTTTATGTATATTCAAGTCAAGTCAAGTTTATTGTGTAGATATACTTAGCTTTAGTGAGACAGCTCACCAGCTAGTTTTCAGGTATTATACACGAAAATAAAATTAAAAATAACTGAACATTGTGGCTATATACAAGTAACTAAAATAATAAAGTGTAAAATCTATTCAAATAGGAATAAAAAATCACAATGAGTAAATTACCAAGATGAGATAAAAGCTATATTGTTTGTACCAAATGATGGACGGGTATAAGCTTGTTGATCATACTAAACCAGACAAGCCCAATTTACTAATGCTATTTTTTTAACCTTAAAAGATGGAATAGTTCTGTATGAGTTGGGTATTGAATTGCAGAGTTTTGGCGCCATAAACCTCCATGATTTTAGAGCTTTAGTTGAAGTGTTCCCAAGGCCTTTGGATGTTTTAAAGCGTCATTTCCTCTTAGTTCGTATAAATTTTGTTAAGAGGATCACGCCATCATCTAATGTACTTGGTACCTTGGCAAATACTAACTACCTATTAAACTCATCAACAATAGATGAGCTTGGAAGTTGGTGCCTAAAAGGTTGGTGGATCCAGGCAGCAATCAGGCACGTGGAAGGAGGTATCCATGGCAACCCTGCAAGCGGCCACCACCAACGGCACTGTCACACTGAACCCAATTAGTGGAATACTCACCAAACCTGATATTTACATGTACCAAAGGGAGGGCAGAGAGGAAAAAAAGCTTGAAAATGAAGCAGGCTAAACGACCTTACTCACAGGCCAGCAAGACAGCGAATGCAAAGCAAACCATGAGGTGCCCCCAGCAGAGAGCTTAAAGGTTGCTCCTGAGCCATGCAGAGAGGTGACTGCTGACCGGCATTGTCTCAATTTTAACCTTGCCTAAATCTCATTTAGCCACATATAAATCTTACTGTTTCCTTTAGTACTGTTTATAAAGGACACTAACAAATGAGTGCGCAAGTAAATGAATGAATGGATAAATGAAAGAGTAAACAGGGCTCATGATAACAGCTGGTCAATGGGCAACTGGCCTTTCAAGACCCTCTGATAGATCATAAGTGATAACTGTGACCTTTCACGGGAAAACGTACACTAACGGCTTTCCGTTAAACAGGTAAAACGAATGGCTACTGAACGGGTCACAAACGGGTCACCAAGCCGTTTGAAACGGGTTCCACTGAACGTTCGAAGGGGTAACCAAACCATTCAAACGGCTTGTGAAAAATATTGTAAATATTGTAGAAAACCTTTGAAATTAAAATCTAAACCACATCACGATTGAATACAAGGCTGTATTCAGTCAGCACTCAAACTAAACTAAGCTTACTGCAGATACACATACTCAAGAAGCAACTTTTGTTAAAATACTGTTAATCATACCCTATTTCAACTTTGACATGTTTCCCTGTTATTCAAACTCCATGTCATGAAATTTAATTTTTGTTGGTAAATTGTATCATCGAATTCTAACAGATAGTCTCAGTATCTCCATTTACTAGTTCAACTACTGTAGATGATACCATGTCAAAATTTTCATTTTGTCTACTGAGGGACAGAAACTGTCAGATTGATAGTATTTGACCTCAAATATCTTATGCCTTAAGCACAGTATAACTGTCAGACAAGCCTAGTACAAAATTTCCAGTCCAAATAAGGGCTGCACCTTCACTGCAATTTGCGAAAACAATCAAAGAAACAAAAAATTATGAGAGGTCCATTCCT
This sequence comes from Pavona decussata, assembly GCF_977016875.1. Taxonomy (NCBI): domain Eukaryota; kingdom Metazoa; phylum Cnidaria; class Anthozoa; order Scleractinia; family Agariciidae; genus Pavona; species Pavona decussata. Next base: position 2,764,813 of record NW_028145455.1, read on the forward strand.
GTCCAGTCCAGTATAACTTTTCCAATCAGATACCCTGTTAGCAAGCTTTAGTCAATGACCACAAAACAAAACATGCTTCTGTAATTAATTCCATCTACTTTGCAAAATTCCTTGAAATTACCTAAGGTGGCTTTATACCATTTCTTCAGTTTTCGCTGCTAGTGATATGTAGCTTTCTTGATGTTCAGCCCGTTTAAAATATCTGGGTTCAAACATAGCTTGGAGTACCCAAGTCCTTATGCTTTGCTAAAAAACAGTTTCAATTGGTAAACCCAGTTTCCATGGCAACCAGCAGATGAAACATCTGTTGATTCCTTCACTCCAGCCTAGATAGTTTCAAAATGGGTTTGTCTGCTATTTTTTGTGTAAAGAAGAGAGTATCTCCAAAGTATCTCCTTGTAAAGTCAAAACAAATTCTGTACATACATGTATGTGTGGCTAATTTCTGCAATTTTGGTTTTTGCCTTTGCAGTTGTCCATGTATAATTCTCCCTAAGATTTTTTGGAGTACAAATACCAGAGTTAAATCCTAACATTGAGCCAATTTTCAGAAAAATTCAACGCAGAAAATTAGTTTAAATAGCCTTTTTTTCAGGCTAAAACTGGCCTTGTTTTGTGCGCAAACATAATGAAAATTCACGGTGTGCGCTCGTGCCATTTTAGTACCCAGTCGCTGCACACCAAATAACTGTATGGAGTCACCTTAAGGATGGTGCCTACTAATACCGAAGTACTTTTGTGCGGCTTATGACTATGCGGGAAAAACAGATCTTAGCAAGGCCTCTTGGAATCTAAAAAGAAAATTGGGGGTAACCATGCATTCTTCCGAGATAATTAAGCAGTAATATCTCTAAAAAGCGCCAAAATATAAAGCAATGTATGGGATTTTTTTCCTAAATTGAAGCTTAATTATCTCTGAAAAATGCATGGTTACCCCTAATTTTTCTTCGAGATATCAAAAGCACTTGCTAAGTTCTGCTTTCTCCATATACTTTTAAACCGCGCAAAATTATCCCTGTGTTAGAGGGCACCACCCATAGGAAACCCGAGTATCTTGAGATGCGCAGAACGTATGCGCAGTAACAATAGTAGGCACCGTCCTTAAAGAAGTGTAAAAACTCTGCAGAAAAAGCTGCTACAAAGCTGAAATATGCAAGTCAGGAGACTTGAACTATTTCAAAGACCACTTTCAAAAATATACCTCTTGATTACCATTCAAGGTAATGTCTAGTTAATCATGTAATCCAGCCTTTCTGAGACTCAAACTTGTGGTGTGTGTTTGTAATTAGCACCCACAAATTTACTTACAGAATTTGACAGTCTGTCAGTTCATGCATTTAATGCCATGACATTCCAAGTCAGAAATATTATGTGTCAAGTTTGAGACTGAAAAAATGACACTAACTTGTTGTAAGGAAGCTGTTACAATAAATTTGTCTTTTAGGCAAATATCAAACGCATAAATGATGAAATTAACATAAACCATGCCATTTTGTCTTTCGGCAGACTGATGTAGCCACAGAAAAGCAAGCTGCAAGTTGCAAGTTGTACTTGAATCCCAACACAACTTTCTCTCTTCCCAGCCGTATGCTTATTCAAAATCATAATATTTTAGATTTTAAATAAATTTTCAATAATTCCTAGCTACATTGGAAACAAACAGAAGAAATTGCAGGAAAACAAGGTGGAAAATTATACATCTAAGCATGCAATATTCACTGTCTTTGTAAGCAGGGAAGAAACACTTAAAAATACAATATACAAATTTATGTACCTTATGGAAAATTCAAGATAGCAGCTAATGACGTTTCTGCTTTGTAGAGTTTCTTGAGATTTCATAAGATAACTTTTCACAAACCTCATCACTACACTGATACACTTTCCACCTTGATTCAAATTTCACAAGAGACAAAAGTACACAAAGTGAAGAGTTTTGGTCACCAATTTGGAGACAAATTTCAAATGTCAGAAAACTTACGCACACTGGCGACTGTAACAGGATCGGTTTTGTGCTTTGTACAGGCATAAGTCTTGTAAGTCTACTAATACAGAGGTATTCTTGTGCAGTTTAAGACTATGCGGGAAAAGAAGATCTTAGCAACGGCTATTGGAATCCAAAAAGAAAATTGAGGGTAACCACGCATTTTTTTAGAGATAATTAAGCAACAATAATTGTTGGAATAATTATTATTCCAAAAAGCAGTAAAATACAAAGCAACATGGTATACATAACTAAATGACGGGGTTCTACAGGAATTGGCAAGACTTCTGTACAGCCCCACACATTAATTATGTACATGTATACATTTTGCGACTCAAACTATATTCCTGCTTGCCATTTTTGGAAGAGGGTTAGTATGACAGTGGTGCATGTATAACCCTTTAACCCCTAAGGCAAAAAGACATTTCTCCAGATCCAAGACTACAAACTCAATGTCTATGTATCAGTGTCTGATCTAGAGCGCCCCATAGCGGGATTGGCGCAGTTTGAGCAAAAATGTCCCCTTCAAATTCGTTGTCTGGGTCATTTTGGCGCACTTCAAATTTTGTGGATGCAAGGAATTTGTCCTTGTTCAAAAAGCTTTTGAAAGCAATATCCCGTTTAAAATTTGGGGAAAATAAACAAACGAGATCACAAATGCGGAGAACCCTATTTGAGTTTGACACAAACAAAATGACCGTCATACTCCAGGTCCCTGGAAACTAGTATAAATAATCGCTATAGGGGATTTAATTCATTGAAACCCATGTGCTTGTGAGGTGGTGACTGATCGAGCTGAACGAGGTCATGTCAAAACAAAGAAAGATTTCAGCATTTTTTGGCCAAGGTCAACCAGAAAACAAATATATGTTGAAAACGAAGAAACCGATAAAGCTGAGCCTGGAAAAGTTCAGGCGAGTGAACCAAAAGCTAATGTTGCAAAGCGAAACTTTCAAGATACCTGGATTGAAAAATATTTAACAATTATTCACTGAAGTGGAGGTGAATAGTGGTGGATATTTACCGAGCCGCAAAGCGGTGAGGTAAATATCTACCAATTTCACCGACACTTAGGTGAATAATTGTTTTTAGTATATACCACACAAGCTGAGTAACTAGCGGGCCAAAATTCCTTTATTTTTGACAGTATACCGACAAATGGTGGGAAATTTTAAAATCTTGCGCGCCGTGCGGTAAGCAATTTCTTGTTGTAGAAAGTTCCGTCTTGCTTTCTTGCTTCTTGCGAACAATTAAAACTTTTTGAGACACTTGTTTAGTTGCTAAGGTGTCATTTCTTTAATTGTTGTGTGAAATTCGTCTTGATTTTCAAACCATGCTCCAAAACATTAGATGTTTCATTGTCTACATTGTAATTATAGTGCTTGGCAGTTTTCGTAAACAAGGCGTTGTAGTTTCATTTTTCGCCTTAGAATATGAGGTTGGAAAGATTAAATAACTTACCATTTAATACCGTCAAACTAAACTTTGTTGCCATTTTCGTATTTTTTGTAACAGCTGCCTTGTTTAGCTAAATAAATTCCTATTGACCGTGGCGAAACGGGAAGCCATCTTGTTTGTCTTCGGTTGCTCGGAGGTGAATAGTACTTGGCTAATCACCTCCAAGCTAGCCAATCAGCGCGCGTGAAAGGCACTATTCACTTGTGCGGTATATACTAAAAATGTTGAAGTAAGATCTACCGAAGGGTATGTTTTGTTCGTGTTCCCAACAATCAGGTAAATCCAATCCTTTCACCAGTGGCTGCATAAACTATAGGACTTCAACACTAGTTCGCCATATTGAAAGTCAAGACCACCGAAATGCTCTTCGAGAGATTGAAATGGCGGAATCTTGTCAAGAAGCTGTAATGAATTCTGTTTCATCCCAGGAGTGGAATGAGAACTGTTTACTGGCTTGCTAAGGAATATATTGCTACTGAGAAATATAACTCTTTGATGAATCTTTTAAAACTGCAAGCCAGATGCAAAGACATTGAAAATCTTAATGTAACGAAAAATGCCTCATACAATACAGAGCTGTCCTCTTATGGAAAAGAAAAAAGGAAAGGAGGATTTTCAAGAAATGAGCTTTAAACTTGTCACTGCAAGGGTAGCAGCCCATCCAATCTGAACCTTTTGAAGCCATAAAGCAATTTAAAACTGTTAAGCTTTGCTTTGACTTATTGTCCAAATTAAAAACCAACATAACTTTTGGCTGTTCTTGTCTGGAAAAGAATTACAAAAATTCTGTTTCATCTGGTTTCTGTTCAGTGTTCAAGGCTGGGTATATTACTGGAAATCCACAGATACTGATGCAGCACTTGTTCCCCGTCTTTTAAACAAAAACTTTAAACTTTCTTTTAATGTTCAAAGAGTGGAGGAATGCTGTAGAAGAACAGACAACACACAAATTATTGTTTGTTATATTACTTTGTATTCCATTTCTAAAATGAAAATTGAAAAAAAGATGTGTTGAAGCGAGGAAAATACATTTGTAAATGAATAAACTTGCTCTTCTCTTGTTGTTCTCTTCTCTAGATTTGTTTTTCATATAAAATAGAATACAAATTTAGTGTCCCTTAAAAAACTGAAATGTCCCCCTGAAAATTGTTGACTGGGACACATTGTCCCCCTCGATGGAAATCCTAGATCAGACACTGTGTATGATATACCATTTTAAAGCTACTCATGAGTGTATTTAATAACTGATATAATTATGAATAAGAAAAGTTATGGCTTTGAGATAAATGGCCTCAAAATGTAAAAATTTAAAACTTAAAAAACGTCCCAATCCTTGTGTATATTAGGTATTCTTGGTTTTCACATGACGTCATAAAAAACTGAAATTCATAACAAAACGCAATTTTGGGTTTTTATCTTCATCACATAAATGAAAATATAAATTTCAATCGGCTTGCTTGTTTTCAGCAGGATAGCATTCTTCGTTTTGAAAATAGAGCAGTTTGAATTTTAGATTTTTGCGTACTGCGTGACAGAAGGATTCAGCTGCTCTAAACATGTCATGTACATGAAAACATTGATTTGCCTCGGGTTTCTTTAGGTCTGATCAGCTAACATGTAATAGAAACGTCTATGTCAATGTGTGAAAGTTCAGCAGGGAGAAGAAAGGCTTTGAAATAGCCAAAGTGAACTCCAGATGTTTTTGCTGGTTTCCGGCCGCCATGTTGGTGGCTATGTTGGTGTCCACCAACATGGCGTCCCATACTAAACTCTGTAATTTTCCGTGGTACATTTTCTCGAATAACTCGATTATGAGATATCGCACAGCCCCGTGGCTTTCACACATTGTTTACGTATCACTCTTCTCCAAAATATGAATTTCTTGACTTTATCTATTGAATGGTTGAGGATTTAATTTTTTTACTTGCGTGACGATGTGTGAGGTGAAAACCACCAATACCCCTAAACTATAGCTTATTTTACAGTTCTCAACATCTTCATTAATGTGAGAGATGTATTAAGACACACAACTTCTAGGGGGAAAAAGTTGAAAAGTTATGGGGATGGTCAACCATATCACATATGGGACAGGGTTTAGTTTTTATCCTTTTAATGAGTAGATCTTCACAAGACCATCTTGGTGTCAAAAATTCATAGAAATCTGTCAACTATTGAAAGAGTCATGGCATTATGTGCCAATTGGCACTCTTAGGGATTAAAGGGATAATGCTGTGCAGAAATGGTTTCCGGAAATCTTACCAAATGTTGTAAAAGCACAATCAACAACTGAAAGAAACAGAGGAATTATTATGTCTGCACGTGATTGGGTTTCACCGGTATTCTGACAGAGTGACCATGTGACGTCAACAAGATGGCGGTTCGGTCTGCGTTATGTGACTTCCAATATTCATCCGGGAATGTACTGAACCCTTTTCTAACACAGTCACATGTAAGCAGAATAACATCTTTTCAAATTGAAGAGGAGCCTTCTTCAATCATCGCTACTAGCGTTCAGGGATCGGGGCTTTATGTGGATGGCAGCGGTGTGTTAATTAAGATAAGCTGGGGATAGGTTGTGATACGACAAAAATAACAATCATTTATATGAAACTCACCGAAGAGATGACTCCAGAAGCAAATCAAACCAAACGAAGGGATCGAAAAACTGACCAAAACTCGAACACCTAGAGCAACGTGCTTGTCATACATGAAACAATTAGTAAATCCGCTGGTTGATCTTGGTGTGGGCTCAATAGCCACAGGACTACCAAGCCCGAAATTTGCCAAATAGGGAAAAAAAGTAATGATAATGATAATGATAACGATAATGGTAATGATTATCTTTTTAATTGATTTTCTTTGTTTATTACATGATTTTATTGTAAATTTAGATGCAGGGCTAGTCACGGGTTCCTGCCTTGCGTGATTTTTATTTTACTGATATCTGGCATTCAGATGTTAACACACTTGCCATAATAATAATAATATATCAGCATAAAAACGGACGAAAAAAAAAAACAACAACAACAACAAAAACAAAAACCCACAGGAAAGTGCTGCTCAATAGCTTTTCAGTTGAATGATCCTAGTTGAGGAGTTCTTCCACAGTGTAGGAAGGATGGTTAGTAGTAATATAAAGTGAGAGTGGCTAGGAAGCCTAAAGAAGCTATAGATCTTAACAATAAGGCTTCCTCGAACAGCTAATGCAATATACGATAATTAATGTTTTTTTTGGACGGTGTTCGGTAGAAAACTGAGAAGCAATGAAGGCGGTGTATCGTTGAGATCAAAAAAACGAAAACGCCTTTTCTCGATCCCTCTCCTGGGTTCACTGCTTGTTCCCCTAGAGCTACACTGCAAGCAGTCCCTTTCTGGATAGTCGAGAGGTCGTGCGAAATAGCCGAGCGCAAAAAAAAAAAGAAAAAAAAACTAGAGCGAACGAGCGGAAGGGGGCTTGGAAAGAGGCTCTTCTCGTTTATTTCTCCTCGCTCCAGTCTCGCTGCGCTATGAACACACCATCTCGACTAACCAGAAAGGGACTGCTTGCAGTCTATTGTTCCCCCAACTTTCGCAATTGCCCTTGGTTTCCCTCGACTACGAAGGCTACATTCCATTCTCATATATCTGGAGCATCAACAGAACTGAATTGAGCTTGCGAAGTGTCATATAAGCCCTGGGCTTATACAACTTCGTAAGAAGTTTTAGATGGCTTATAAACGGATCGGAGGGGCTTGTATCCAAGGGGGCTTATATTATAAACCGAAAAAAAAAAAAAAAAAAACGTTTCGAAACGAGCTATAGCAGTATTGAACGAAATACGTTTTTCGCTTGCTGGAATTTAATTCATTTCAATTTTTGGAACGAAATCAAAAGGTGTTGTACAGTAATACACTGTACTACAGTAAAGCATTAAAGATTTACTTTAATGGTATTTTACAATAAAGTTATACGGTAGTTATATGAAGAATAGATGATAAAAAGGGAGTAACAAACTTATTGTTCCGCAATAATTTTTCCAATTTTCTACTTGAAATAGTACTGAGTTAAATTGCGAAAGTGATTGCATTTTATATCATTAAAAACAAGGAAAGCTAGAGGGGGGCTTATATCCGGGGGGGGGGAGGGATTATAATGAACAATGTCTTCTGTTTCTCAACAATGGCCCAACAAAACCAGACTCGTCCCCAGTCGCTATTTACGTGTTTTGCGGATTGAGAAGATTGGATACGAGGATGGATTTAGGCGCGCGGGGTGTCATGGGATGAGACACCCCGCGTGTCTCAATCCATCCTCGTATCCAATCTTCTCACCCCACAAAACACGTAAATAGCGACTGGGTACGAGTCTGCAACAAAACCTCTGCATATATGCTTGGCTTTATCAACAGAGTTGATAAGGTAATTTGGCAACCGCCAAGCTGAGATTCGAGTGCTAACGTTTCTAGCCTTAGGCCTAGTCCAAACGTCGTGCTACTGCCGTGTCGAACTTAAATCAATTTGACCCGGCAGTGGTTTCAAACATCGAATTTTAATTCAGTCGCACCAAATTCGAAAATATATAAAATATGGAAAACGACAAAATTAACCCAAAATACATTAAAATAATTTATGAATTTAGTTCGGCACAGCAACAGCACGCCGCTTGAAACCAAGTCGCGCTACTGCCGTGCGGCACGACAGGGCCTGCCGTGCTACTGCCGTGCTAAATAGTCGTGCCGAACTAAATGGTTTCAAACGTCGTGCTACTGCCGTGTTTAAGTCGAATTAAATTCTTGAATTTAGTTCGGCACGGAAGTAGCGCGACGTTTGGAACAGGCCTTAGTAGCCTGCGAGCAAGGTCTCGAGGGAGAGAGCTTGCTCTCATGCTATAGCGTTAGCCCTTCGCTCTGACCAGGGCGGGTTGCTCTGACGAAGAGCTAACGCTCGAAACGTCAGCACTCAAATCTCTTTACGGCGGCCAAATTACTTTACCAACTCTGTTGATAAAACCATACATTCGTTTCCACTTCCTATCGGCGGACGCAGCACCACATTTCCTTAAGAAACTAACCACATTAACCCTCTGCATACATTTTTCAAACTTACTGTTACAAAATGCACATGAAGTGGAGGTTATTTGTCACACTGGTAATCAAAAAATTACTAAAAGGAAGTTTCCTCTCGCAAAATGATAACCGAGCATCCCAAAATTCAATTAGCCATTTCATATACAGGTCAGTTAATGCTGCTTATTAGCCATCCTTGTTAACGAGGAAAAGATACATAATAATAAGTTATTGTCCAAAAAAAGTCAAGAAAAAATGGAAAGTCATTTGTGAGTCTACACGACCGTTACTTAATTAAAAGTAATTTTACAAAGCTCATCATTTCACCGTTCGTCTTGCTGATGTAACTTTCTAACTTCTTCAGCGGAGATCGATTTTGGTCTTCGACTTTGCAGCATCCTCTCCAGACCACGTGGATCGCTTTGTTCCCATTGAAGATCATTTTCACTGGAAAGAAACGACATTATTGCATCAACAATCGAAATACGAGCTTCTCTCTCGGTGATGCTGTTTTCACCGAAAAGCAGGTTGTATTCTTTGATGAAAAAGGAAGGCATGCAGCCGGATTGAATATTCTCTTGTAAGAAACCAAACATTTGCAACAACCTGATGATTGTGTTGTAACCCGCCCACGACTCATCGTCTTGTACTCTTGCCAACTCGTAAAGAAATGCAGTTTTCAGGAGGTATGTGTGTATGTAGTATTCACATGATCCAAGTCCATCCGTGTCTGGCACTTTGCCAGTCTGCTGTAGGAGTACCTTTCCCAAGATGTACGTATTCCTCTTGCAGTCTGGTACTTGTTGAAGGATTTTGGTCTCTAGTTTGGAGGTTGAGATACGCCAAACGACATTTTCAAAAGACCCTGTGGCATTGCGGTCAATAGTAGCTGGAATGAAATATGATGTGGCGGCAGTTTCCGTAAAGTTGCTGGAACCGTCAATTTCTGACAGCAGGTGTCGAGATTGGGTCGTATAGTCCAGGGAAACCTCTTTAGAATGATCAAAAGGCAGCGTAGGAATAACATCGGCGGTGATTTTCAAACCTGTGTACAAACCCTGTCTCCACTCAAAGTGTAAAATAAACCCAGGTCTGATGTCACCGACCATCCTGTGTTTTTCAATCCCTTCCGAGAAGTGTTGGAGGTAAAAGCGAATCTGTTGTGGAACCTCAATTTTCTTGAGCATAAGTATATCTTCAATGTGACTAAAAAGGCACGCTTTAATTCTTTGTGGAAACAGATATTTTTTATCCTTTAATAAATCTTGGACGCCTTCACTGCTTTTGCCTTCTTTTAATTCGATTTTACGGTAGCCTGGTGGGTCATCTGACGAATATGAAGGCTCAAAGTGTTCGGCTAAACTTGGCAAATAGAACATAAAATCGAATTCGTCAGGCTCCCCCACTTTACAGGCTTCCGCAGTACTGCCTGACAATGTTACTTCGCTTTTGAAACGTGGGTCAAATTCTCCCACAGCTTTCATCAATTCTTTTATGAAATCCGTGACAACACGGGCAATGTGTTGTGCCTCACTTGATTTTAGAGCCTTGCCAATTCCATCTGTTTCTAACACGGACTCTAAATTCCTCGGAAGAGCTAACGAATGAGCCTTTTTATTTTCTTCAGGAACTTCTCTAGTGACCGTAGAAGGCACCTCAAAGTCTACCAGGAGCTCTGACACGTCTTCGAAACCTCTACGAGAGCAGATGCTGGAAACTGATTCTCCATTGCATGGTATCCTACGATCAGCTCCTGATTCAAGAAGAATCCGGACAACTTTCGTGTGACCATTGAACGCAGCCAGATGCGTGGGTGTGATACCGCTACAATCCTTAAAATCGACAGTGATGTTTTCCTGTGAGCATAACATCTGGACTATGGCATCATGTCCGTTTCCCGATGCAAGATGTAAAGGCGTAGTTCCATTACAGTCACTGGAGTTGACATCAGCATCATTTTGCAACAAGATTTCAACTTTCTGCAAACAGTTAAGTTCTGCAGCAAAATGCAATGGCGTTTCTCCATGCGCTGATGCCGCATCTACACATGCACCAGAATCGATCAACACCTTGACGGAATCTTCTGTTCCATCAATTACTGCCATGTGCAAGGGTGTCAAATCATTGCCAAGAGTTTTTGCCTCAAGAGAGGCGCCCTTTTCAATCAACATTCTGATGATTTCGTTATTTTGGCTGGTAATTGCATGATGAAGTGGTGTCACATTGGAAGCATCCTGAACATTCACTTCTGCACCATGCTCGATCAAATGTTTCACCATATTGACCTTCTGGTTTAATGCAGCACCGTATAAGGGTGTCTGTTTGCCAGGTTGATCTAAAGAGTTCACAGAAACACCTGCCTTGATGAGGAGCTCTATGACCTCTGGATTATTACCATAGACTGCACAGTGAAGGGTTGTCTCGCGCTGGCCAATGTCATCTGGGCATTCAGACAACAGTGTCGGATCGTGGCCACGCTTTAGAAAGAAGTCAGCTATCTCATACTGTCCGTAGTATGCAGCGCAGTGTAGAGGGTAGTAGCCCAGTTCATCAGGGACATGTTCATGCGCATCAAAAGAAATTAGCAGCTTTACAATAGGGAGATTAGTGGGCTCACAACGTATGGCTTGGTAGAGCGGTGCTGCGTCATTGAGTACTCCGTCTGCTTTAGCACCAGCCTCAAGGAGAGTCTTGATTGAATCATATTGCCCTGAAATGATTGAGCACATAAGTGGGGTATGCAATGGATCATCGCAGAAGCAATCGACGTCTGCTCCTTTCTTTATCAACAAATCCATTATATCTGCAAAGCCATGTTTGGCAGCAGTGTGTAATGGACTGAATCCATAGCTGTCAAAAACGTTAATTTTCACCTTCTTGTCAATCAAATACTTTACAGTCTCTACTTGGTGGCTGCTCACAGCGTCATGCAAAGCAGATACTCTCCTTGGATCCTCAGACGTGACGTCAATGTGTGCTCCCCGTTGAAGAAGGACTTCAACAATTTCGAGATGTCCTCTCTGACAAGCAAGGTGAAGTGGACTGCACCACGATGCAAATCTGCTCAGTGTAGCAGGTCGTGGAACACTATTCGTGGCACCACCAAGCAGTAAAACCTTGACTACCTCGATATGTCCTTCACAAACAGCCACATGCAGGGGTGTTTTCAAGTGGTTAGATGCAATGCTATTAGGGTCAGCGCCGTTCGTTAGAAGTACCCTAACGATATCGCCATTACCATTCGCAGCTGCAATGTGAAGAGGCGTTTCCTTAGCTATAGTCTTTTCTACTCGAATACCCACATCTGCTCCAGACTCAAGAATCACATCAACCACTTCCTGGTGACCAAGAAAGCAAGCGAGGTGCAAGGGTGCCATTCCATACAGTTCTGGCTCGCAGTGATTTATTTCCTGTATCGTGGGTCTTAGCTTGCGGATCTCTGCTCCCCTGCCATGTACACAGGCAGTAATTAGATCGTTGCTAACATTACTGCACTGATAATGGGAAATTTGGTCTCCAAGCTTTGTACCAAGATGTTTGAGGGATATCACTGGAGAGTTTCTTGGTTGATATTCCATGTTCTCGAGACAGTTTATCTCTAACTTACGTCAATGACTTCATATTCATTCCTGCAAATCCAGTAAGTTAAAAATCATTCATGTAATTTAAAACAATCAAATATTTTAACTAATACATCAAACACGAGGAAAACTGTTTCAGCCAACTCGAAACATCAAAAGGCGGGTTGAAAAAACGAGGCACTGTCCAGTTTTTTTACCATCTTCGAGGTGTTTGGAACTAGGATTCTGATAGGATGAAACATTCTTTCGAGTGTTTGATATGGCTTCTCAAACCATTAATACTTCTTGAAGAAATTCAAAGCAAACGTTCACCACATTTTATGATAATTTAATTAACCCTGATACTAGTACTAGTAAGTATTTATGAATATTTTTTATTCAAATTGCCATCTTCGTCTTTGTTTTCTTTATAATGAAGTTGAATGCATCAAAACAAAGTCTCCTACATGAGTTGACACGCATGGGGAGAAGTGTGACGACCCAATTAACGAGTGCTGAGGTGACTAATTAAAACATTGACAGGGATTAATTTTTATTTTGGTGCTTTATTTAACTGTTATGTATTTAGTTTTTGCTTTTGTGTAGCAACACGCTTTCAAAATGAGTGATTGTTTTAAAAGCTCTACTAAAGCCCCTTCACCCCCACCTTGTAAATATATATAATCCCAAATTTTCTTTCAACAATAATCCCCCACCCACTCCAGACCATCAAATGTAGCTGTTAAGCCCGGGGGGGGGGGGGGGAGGGGGGTATTCCCATATATGGGCTATATAGGTATGTGCCGCAAGATAGGGTATGGTTTTTGAGGTTCTCAGTCCTTAAATAGGGTATCGTTTTTTCCTCATTTATCAACGCGTTCCTGGATTAGTCCTTAGATAAGGTACCTAAATTGTATCAGTTAAATTGAAGCTTGTAAGTGCCACATTTTATGAAAAAGAAGTGGCTTTTTAAAACTAAAGTGTCCGCTGAAGTATCAGAAAAACGATTTTCATAGAGATTTGTGTTTATCCATGCACATTAGCCGTTGTTTGCGTCCCTTGAACAGGGTGTCATTTTTTGGGTTCGGTCCTTAAAAAGGGTATCTGTTTTCCCTTCCTTTACCCTTAAATAGGGTCAGGGTCCGAGAACCTTCGCGGCACACCCCTATCAAAAATTTTTCAGGAGTACCCCCCGGGGCTGTTAAGCCATTAGCTTGGTTTTTTTTCAGCCTGTTTTTATCCAGCCAAACACTTTGAAATGCAAAGTTCTCTCCAGTATAATAAACCCTTACCGATCGTCAAGCCTCCTATGAAATTCATAGTAACTTAATTTTTGTTGCACTTTTTATCTCAGTCAAAAGTTCACTTCTGATTTCTCTCAAAGCTAGTTCATTTCTTTATGTATATATATTTTACTCATTTAATTTACTTATGTTAAAAGTCTGTAATGATAATGTGTTAGTGTTAGTTTCCGTTTTTATCGTAAGCATTGTACTGTAAGTAGTGTTGCTATAGTGTAATGCATCTATCAATGTTAAGCCCGAGGGGGGGACCCCAGGCATATGTGGGGCATTTGACTTTTCAGAAGAGTTTTTGGTCAAAATCCCCACCGTGGGGCCCCAAAATTGGGTCAAATCAGATCAAATATCCCCACCTTGGGGAAGTAATATCCCTTAAGTTCATAGTAGTTGTTGTGTGTATTTTACAAATCATTGATATGAATTGCCAAGCCTTATTAATTCCTTTGATACTTTGTGTAATCCGAGGGAAATAATCAGCAAATCTGTAGCATTTAAAGTGAATCTTACAGAAATAATGCGGGCTGTATACCATGTTGAGCTATACAAATCTAGCATTTCAAGTGATACAATCAGATATCAATTTCTCAGTCTAACACAAAAAAGAATGCACCATGTTGGGCTATATGAATTTAGCATTTCAAGTGATACAATCAGATATCATTAATTTTTCTCAATCTAACAGGAAAGAGTGCACCATGTTGAGGTATACAAATCTTAAGCATTTTAAATGATTCAATCAGATATCGTTATCTCAATCTCCAAACAGCCGTCTTTCAGGGCTTTAGCTGCGCTACTTCAATTAACAAATCACAACACTCTTCTATGGTCTATTCTCTTTTAGCATACCTCAGTGACCGACTATCGCGTAACGTGCAATCTGATTGGCTACACAGATTTAGCATGCATCATTGCACAAATATATCAACATTTTTGAAATAAAAGGATTTTTTTTGCTTCATAGATCGATCTCCATTTCTATCGCCTTTGATAGTTGGCATCAGCCGATAGAAACCTCGAGCTCGCCGTCTAATTGTTAAATAGACCATAGAATGATGTCAAAAAATGTTCAAAACTCAAGTGGAACGTTTCACTGCCAAGTTTTGAACATTTTATGGCGTCATTTCATGGTCTGTAAGAGTATAGACCATAGAAAAGTGCCGTTGATTTGATTTTTACAATAAAATGGAAAAAGTACGAGCGGATTGATTTTATTTTCCGTTAGGAAAGTGCGCGCGTTACATCTGATGTCATTTTTATTGTCTGTACTCTTATAGACAATAGCTATGAGCCAATCGGCGTGTGGGAATTTGGACAGTTATTGTAAAATTCCAAGATGGCCGGCGCACAGACAAACACATGGGACTATGTGACTTGGTCCCATTCCTCTGCACAAAAAAAGCAAACATCCCCACCCTGGGTCCCAGATTCTTAGTCAAATTCCCGAGTGTGGGGAAGGCATTAGAGGTCAAATGCCCCACATATGCTCCCCCCCCCCCCCCCCAACCGGATTAACATTGATAGATGCATAATAAGATTTTAAAAAACGTCTACAAATGAGTAAATGGGAAACTGTAATTACCACACGTTTTTCCCGTGTGTGAAATAAATTTTTTGGCAGTCACTTGACCTTATTGGTCTGATCAGTCATTCCACATCTCCTCGATTAATTTGTGGTATAAACATTTTCATTATTCTGTCATAATGACCCATCTGGCATCATTGACGCAGAAAGATAACACACCAAAAAACAAAAGACTACCTTATGACAAGAGAGGATGATCCTCTCTTGCTAATGATCACCCTCAGCGATTGAAACGACTGGATTGAAACGTAGATTTAGCAAGATTTTCTTTCACTAGAGACTTGTCTTAGAGTGTTTTCAATTACATCAACCATACACTGCATGATGTCATGCAAAACCGATGATCTCTCGCAGTGATCATTCATTGTTTTGAAGAGGCCAAAGCCGGGAAAAGAAACCAAGACAATTCTTACCCAGAAATATGTCAGTAGCTTCTGCTATGCACTGCCGCCATCTTGGATTTAGAACTTTGCTATGAGGGAGGAATGGGCCGAGTTACTTTTTGGAGTGGCTGGGACTGCTGGGACTCATACTGTGGATTTGCCTCCTCGACAAACCAGTACAATCTACAGGGAACTTTCGTTGTTTCATTTTACCTTTTCTTATTTATTTATTTTTCTTTTTGCGTGGTGAAAAATAGTATCCCTCAGCTTCTTTCACAACTTCCATCTGCTGTGACGGAAGTTGAACAGAATCAGCGTCGAAACATAACATGGACTGAAATTATTATCTTTTAGAAGCCTTGGGCGGGAGTGATCATTTGGTAGTCTTACCTTAGATTCTCCTTGGGGTAGCCCGTGGAATAGTCCGTGGGTAACCCGTGGGGTAGCCCATGGGATAGTCCTTGGGGTAACTTCCGTGGGATAGTCCATGAGGGTAACCCATGGAGTAGTCCGAAGGTTTTTCCGTGGACCGGGTCAGTCAGTTTTCAACCTGTCCCAAATTTGTGGACAAATAAAGTGACAACTACAGAAGTGCAGCCCTCTCTTTTTTGCTTCACCGCATAAACGTTGGGGTTTTATGACACTGATTAGTTGTAGATTGAATGTAAACTGGGAAACAATTCATGCATATATACATACTTTATTTGATAAGTAGGTTAAGGAAATGGCAACCAAAGGCTAACGTGGATCTACTAATGCATCAGTCAATTGAATCCCCGGTCCCCCGGCCCCCGGGACATAGCGGGGAATTTAACATTGGCCCGGTGTTAGAACACCGTTAATTTCCCCGCCCCCGGGGTCAAGTAGACTGTTAAAAGCCCCGCATAGCAGGGCATCAGTGTCCTACTTCAGAACCAAATAAAATACAGATCAGTTTGGGTTCGTTGGTAAAAATCGATATTGTGACGGACGCAACGTTTAGCGTGGTATCATAAGACTTTTCATTAAAAATTTTAATTGTCAGCACATTGTAGATTTTGATTTGGTATCAAACCGGCGCAAGTGGTTCCGGCACATAAAACGAGCTCACTTTTTACATCTGTGATTCGATTTGAAGTCTTTTCATGGAGTTGCTTGACCTGTGTGTCCAGTCTTCTTGGATAACGACACGAAACCGTTGCTAACGAACCACTAAGGACGCGGAATAGACCATCTTGATTGACTAAATTGTACTCCGATCGTAGCGCGCTTACCCGTAACTCAAACGTCTCGTAAAAAAAGGTCGACTTACTTGTAATTATCTATCTAATTGAATTACTAAGTCACATAACCAGTTATGGAAACTTTTGTGATTGTTTTTATTTAAAATCACATAAAAATTACAAGGACAAGGACTGGGCTTAACGTTCCTTCATGTTAAACTCCCGCTGTTGTCTCCGCTTCTGGCCAATGGCCCCGGTCAAACCGACATTCTGTTAATTTTCCCGGCCCTTAAATAATATTAAACTAAACTACGATACACTCAATTCAGTTAAGATAATACATGATACATCAAAGCAGTTTCGGGGTATATACACACTTAAAATAGATAAAAGCATTTGATTTGTTAGCTATTAGAGTAACTTTTTTTTGTCAAATGAAAAAAGGGTAGTAATTTGCAAGTGGACAGTCATCGTCAGAGTACTGGTACATACTTCACCCTTTTCAGCGCTAGGGCCCCAATCTTTTGCATTATAGTTTCCTGGCAAACAAGATATGATAGGCCCAAGAGAGTCTATGATATATTCTAACTCCAAGGCACGTTATCGAATTAACTGGGTTAAAGTTGTTACAGCCAAGGCGTTGCGTTAAAAAGTTGTTACAATTCGCGTTAAAGAAATTGTTACATTTTGCGTCAAAAGTTGTTAAAATTCGGGTTATAAGCTACATTTTGCGTCAAAAGTTGTTACATTTCGCGTTAATGTCACATTTTGTGTTAGTTGTTACAGTTTGCGGCGTAACAATTACAAAAGCAAATCTGAGAAGAACAAGAAATGATATTAAACAAACGTGAATTGTCATTAATTAATTAATGAAATCATTAACAGGAGAAGGACAAACAAAACTCCAGAAGTATTCATTTACGATAGCGTTATTTACATTGCGTTATTTTGATAGAATGTTTCCTGTAACATTTAAGGACGGTGGCTACTAAATAATAATTAAGCAGTAATATCTCTAAAAGTGCCAAAATATAAAGCAAAATATGGGATTTTTTCCTAAATTGAAGCTTAATTATCTCTGAAATCGCATGGTTACCCCCAGTTTTCTTTCGAGATACCAAGAGCACTTGCTGAGTTCTGCCTTCTCCGCATAGTTTTAAACCGCGCAAAAATATTCCTGTATTAGCATGCACCACCCACAGGAAACCCGAGTATCTCGAGATGCGCAGAACGTATGCGCAGTAACAATAGTAGGCACCGTCCTTAATGACTTTTTTAAACTCATGAACGAATTACATACATGTAGTCATAATTCAAGTTCCGAATTTAAAAACCGGAAAGAATATTATCCCTCAGATAAAAAGAAAAAGATAAAAACATTTGGAACAATCTTCCAACAGAAATCTTCCAAACAAAAACTCAAGATCCCCATGTGCGATCAAAAGAGAATATCTCCAAACTTAATCAATGCATATGAACATTGCTCGACCCCCAATGTTCCCCGAGGCGAACATTGACGGTCTCCGGGGGAAACAAAACTTACTATCTCCCGTGGGGCGAGTCATTTTAAAGTGCTTATTGTACTTATAAGACACTTGCAATATAACGTATGTAATATTCTAAGGGTAAATAAAGAATGAAATAAAATATAATAAATAGCAAATTAAAAACTCAAAGGCTAATTGGGTTTAAGCTTATGTGCCTTGACTCTCTCTCTCTCTCTGACTGTGGCCGTCGTGAATAACTCAGAAGGCTGTGTCTGCGTCTGGATTTTCCACCACAACAAGTGCAGGGTTGCTCGTTCCTTTTTCTACGGGAACTACCTGAGATTGCTTGCCGTTCTGCATCGGGGCGAGGTTGAGGTGAGAACTGGAATTGTGTACGAAAGGGATCTTGGGAGCTGATGGCGATTCTGAGCCCCAGCCGTCTCCATAACTGTCCAGCGGGTACGCGGGCTCACCGTGTTTGGGAATGTCGAGGCCTGGGAAAAATTAAATGCAAAAATAGTGCATAGAAATATGTTTTCAGCCAGTAAGAACACGCATTATACAGAGTACCTTACGAGAACATTTGCCATTGTATAGTCTGTTTGTTTTATGTAACAAAAATTAAACAAAAGGAGAACATTTGAGTGAAATACTTAAAACGTAGTCTCCTTCGTTCCCAGATAATTTTGTGCCCTGTTAAAGACATATTTGTGTAGGTTAAACTCAGATTAAGCAACAGCACAAGAAATATAAACCGAGACAATTTTCCAGGAGAAAAGAACAGCTGTAAACGGCACTGATGAAATCTGTACGATAACGAAACCGAGAGACTGATAAGATGACACGGAGATAGGCTACCCCATGCTGTCAGTAGCAGCATTAATTGTGTTCTCATTAATTAAAGAATAACTTAGTTTGGGGTAAAAAAAAAAAAAGGCTCAAAAATTGTGAAATTGCGTTTTAAAAAGGGGCAAAGTTTACAGCAGTATTTGTGGTTTATTTTTTAGTAAAATCCAGCGTGTGAGTTGAAACATTTGAGCAGTTTCGTGTTTGAAATTGTAGGCACTTAGCTTGCATTAAAAATAATTAATGCCTGCTCGCTACGGGTGCTCCAAAAATAACTTTAAAGACTTAAAAAGTTATGGAGTAGGACATGTATGGGGATCGCTCTCTTCGCTTCATACTTTCATACTCTCTCGGCTGTTTCCTTGGCTGAGCAGGTCGGCAACCGCCGACAAATTTTATATCATGTCGTCACGTCTTGATCAACTAAAGAATTCATTTTCTCGATTTGGCGCACGGCTATGGAATTCTTTCCCGGATAATATTAGAAAGTCTGACAGCAGAAAATTATTCAAAAAACAAATACATGAAATACTAATCAACCTTTTAAAAAAAGAAAATTCTCACTTTACACCTTCTTCAATTCTTGAAATAATGAAAAGCTTGTAAATTTGTAACAATCCTATGATTTCTATCCGCTCGCGAATCCTTTTTGTTTTGTATATTCACTTATTTGTTTTCTACTTATTTAACTTTTATTTTAGTTGCTGCTATCAATTTGTAAACACCAAATTTATTTGCATTTAGTTTAGTATAGACATACCTACCCGCCTCGACTAGCTTTAGCTATTTGCGGGTAGGTATGGTAATGGTAATGGTAATGCATTTATATACCGCATTTTCTATTCATATATATTCAAATGCGGTTTACATCAGCATATGTCCATTAGCGACCTCATCCTACCCACCCAACCCATGAAATCATGAAACGGCACAAAGACCAGACCAGCACACCGGGAACTCCATGCCCTCTTTGCGATTAGTGTCTGGGGTCTTTAACGTCCCACAGGGTTATGAACATTGAAGTGTTGTGAGACGGGGCCTACGGTTTATCGTCCTTATCCGAGAAGACTAGAAAGTCTAACCATTTGCAGATGTCATTACAAAGGCAGCACTTTCTCCTCAGTTATTTAAAGACCCTGAGTGTTGGTCCGGATGTAACTCTCTGCTTTATTAAAGTGTTGTTGTTGTTGTTATTGTTGAGCAAGAGACTATAGATAGGCCAGATTAGGTTATTTTACACGGTTCGAACACCTGCTTGGCGTTGAAATTACCCATAATATATAATAGTCAGAATTCGCCAGATCTCACCTTTCAATTCAATTTCCTCGCTGACACGGAGCTGCTTAGTCAAATGCAAAATAATAAACAACAGGAACGCCAGAGCTGCCGACCATGCCATGATAACGATGACTCCCAGAAGGTTCCACCCGAATGCACGGAATGACAGCAAGCTTCCGCTATACAGGATTCCTGTTTCCTTGTTGAAGATGGGTACAGACAGCACTCCCCAAATTCCACCGCCAAGGTGCACTGTCAAAACAGCATATAGAATATTATCACGAGTAATATCACCCAGAGAAAATTCCACTCGGATCGTGGACGAGAATTGACAAGAAGCTCAACCCATACATGAAGCCGGCAGTCAAGCAATCGAGCCCCAGGACACATTCGTGGGAGACCAGTGCCTTTATTACTGCATCATCCCTTTTCCTTATTTCCAATATCTTTTTTTATTTTTAACGAACCTCTTGAATGCAGGAGACCACACGACACGTATGTACGCACAAGCAAACTGTTCTGAATACTTTTCGTTGCCGGATCTCTTGTAGTACAATATACGTACCAGACGTCAGTTTACTTCTTAAATATTCAGTTTCTAGTACAGTATTTATTTAGTATTCACTGTGTGCTTTGTGTTTATTTATATGTCCTTATCAATATTAGTTTAATGTATATGTATATTATAGTTTAAGTGCATTATTGTGCTCAGGGCTCCCATTGATAACAGACAGCTTTTTGCATCTGAAGGGGCTACCCTGAGCGTTATAAATCAATAAAGGTTCTTCTTCTTATATGTGTGTACCGACCTAAACTAGTACGTATTATTACTTTTGTAAAACTGGCTACCTGCCTCCTTTAACTCTATAGTTATTCAAGGTAGCCAGCCCCTTCTCCATTTTTTAAGCAATTAATTATCCGAATGGGGGAAATAAGGCTCGTTGTTGTTGGTGGTGTACGTTTAAATAAACCAAACTGATTGCACTGCTTACACTAGTCGTACTAGTAGTGCAAGTAGTCTTGTTCAGGGGCAGAGCTTGTTCAGGGCCAGAGCTACTCTGGCGTTCACTGCTTGCAACTCTGAGCCTGAAGAAGACTAGTTGTACTAGTTGAAATATTGGCCCAAATAAATAAGCCCTTTGCCGTAGTGTCAACCCTTCAATCCGTTTTGTTGTATTTGTTGTACTCTATCTCGAGGCTTCGCTTCATAGGGTTCCTGGCCCCTAAATTTACATCACACCCAAGGTGACTTTTCTTGATATTTTAATAACTTCTCCCCAGTACTTTTACAAGAAAGAATATGGGGACAAGACAGGAGAATTTGTTTTTTGATATAATAGGGGTTAAAGGGATAGTTTCCTTACCAGCCACAGCATCGAGTGGATCATCGACTCTGAAGTACAGTACAAGAGTACTCCAGGCAACATAAGCCATTCCTGCGATAACCCCGATGATGAAAGCAGCGTAAGGATGGATAGCGTTACAACCTGCGCACAGTGCCACCTGAAAACAGTAAGCCAAACATGTTACGCTTTAGCATTCACTGGCCGAAGACTTCGTCGATATCTATAGTATGTAAGGGCCATTCAACTATCAGTCTAGTTACTGTGTCGTTCCTTTTATCTTAGCTTGTTTGAGGTCTTTTTGAAGGGGGCTATTTGTGGATGTTAGCACATTTTTATTTATTTGACGCTTGTATTGAAAATTTAACGCGCAGAAAATGAAAGGGTTCAGAAGGCATCTCTCATGCCTCACCCAATTTTACGATTTGCTGTTGGCTTTCTTACTTAACATCCTAGCTTGTCATATTTCGTACTTTAAACGACATTTTTGTCTCTTTAAAATAAAGGGAATTAATTTTCCTGTATTAAGAAACACTAGTGTGATGTTTCGCAAAACTCTAGTTCTTTGTCGTTGAGGGCGATTTAGACTTTCCAAGAAAATCGTGACCTCCAGCAACAGACTAACCTCAACTTTGAAATCAGAGTAATATTTGACGAGATTATTCTCGAACATAATTTTCATTTAGTAGCAAACGTTTTTCTCAGGCTATAGACACCTTGGTTACAGAGTAATGTCACCATCTCATTGCAGTTTGAGCTGTCGTGAGAAATAATGGGCCCGCCATGAAATCCGCCATGCTGAGAGCAAGTTGTGCATTGGAACATCCAAAACAAAGCGACTTCACCAGTCAAACTTGAATTTTTTTGTTATCGGGAGGTCTTAAGGTTCGACTTCCGATAGGAACACTCGGATTTTTTTTCCGAGTATGCCTGTGTCATTTACTGATTAAATACATCATTCTCACTTGAATTTCCTTTGTTTTGGATGTTCCAGTGCGTAGCTTGCTCTTCATCATGGTGGATTTTGTACCATGTGACCGTTAGCTGCAAAGGGCCAATTGCAGCCGAATAACCTATAACGTTGTTTGAGGCAAAAGCATCAAACCTGCCTTCGTACTTGAGGGGTTCATCGGCTAGTTGCCGAGAGCAAAATGGATTTCGCCTTTTTCCCTCTGTCCTTTTCCTTGGTGGTTTTGGCTCCTTTTTTGGCTCCTTTATCGTTGGAAAAGTTTACTATCTTTAGGTAAAGTTGCTGCCCTGCATTGCGACTTTTGTCAAAAAAGCAATTTGTAAGCAGAAAAAAATTCATCCGATTTTGCCAAAAAAAGTTATTGCATTATTGCTTTTCTAGGCATAAATATCATTAGATTTTACCCATTTTGGGAAGTTTTCCGCGCATTTTATCTCTGTACAAAAGTTGTAAAAAAAGATGAGGTTGTACAATGTAAATGGTATAACTTATTAAGGTTACTGAAAGCTACTGAAAACCCGTCTAAATTGGCAAATATTTGTTATTATGGTTGAAAAGCTGGCCGTTTTTAAATTACTTTCAATCATCTACTTTTACGTTTTTCCTCACCATTCCAGTAAGTCCTCCGTTGATGGTAAAAAGCAGACTCCAGTACTTCTCTGCGTAACCTAAACGCTTAATGATCATGGCAGTTATGGCACCAGCGGCTCCTGACATACAATAATAATCCATATCAATACAAACTGACAAACAATAACAAGCCGTATGCAACATAACTGAACACTGGACATTTTTCCCTTAATAAAAATTGAATATCCCATTAAGTCTACCAATACTAAAGAAACAAACATTTTCAACGCATATATAGCGGTTTCCAATTGAGTGCCGTAAAAGCCAATCGCAACAGATGTAAACAACACAATGAGCCAATCAGAATTCGTAGCAAATACATGTAACTAGCTCCAAACGCTGGAAAACGCGTGCGGCGAAAACACGATTGGTTTTGGTTTGGATTCCCATTGGTTGAGAAAGTGGCGCGTTTTGTTAACCAATCACAGAGCGCAGTAATGCAAAACCAAAGCAACCGCGAAATTACTTTTGACACTCAATTGAAAACCGCTGTAACACAATGTTAACATAATTCGTCAGTAACGATACTTAAAATTGTGTATCATACGTGAAGGAATTGCGTTTCCTTCTGCTAGTCTTATGAAGATATTGAAGTGTAACCCTCGCTAAACAAAGGCGATTTATTTACGTAAGAAAAAAATCGCCTTGTTTAACAAGGTTACCACCCAAACACACTCGGAGGCTGCGCGTAAACTAAGAAATTATAGTCTTTTATACTTCTTGTTCCTTATCTTATATCTCATCAATAAGTCCATTTTCAATGAAGCAATTATTAAATTTAACCATAATCAATAAATTGCATCGCTGGATGCAGTTATTAATCTATTACATCGTAAATTATAAGCAATTAACTTTAAATGTCCATTATTCTAACTACGTTTATTTAAGAAGGGGTTTAAAAAAAGCGGTATAATATTAGCCGAGTTCAAAGTGGTCAACCCTATATTTTAAGCGTCGTCTTCGGCAGGAAAACCCGTGTAGAAGACAACAACCAGTAGCTTCTCAGATTCAGCTGGCTATAATTATGAGAAGGTTTATCAAAAAGCCCTTGAATGCTGTAAAGCTAGATTTAAGTTAGATCTCGTTTAACCGATCAGCTCATGATCAAACTGTTTTGGTCCGACTAACCATGAATGTGAACTTGCTACAGTTAGATTTTACAAAGACAAACTTTGCACCATGCATTCTTACCTTGCGTGCAAGAAAGAATGTTTAGTCACTAGTTCAATCTTGTAGCTATTCATTGAAATTCGTTTATTTTTCCTGTTAACGATGTTTATACTATGCACCGACCATCGTGAGGGCTAATGAAACTCTGTAACGAGAATACATAGACTTTTTCATCCGCAGTAGGCTTGTAGTCAGGGTTAATAAACACTTCAATGATGGAAAAGTTGATTGACGCCAGCTAAAAGTTAGGAACCGCTAGTTTACTATTATTTTCTTGTTTTTTTTTTACTAGTCAATATATCATTTTACTTAATGTAAGAGTCCCTATTTAGTTGTTTTAAGTTGGTCACAGCCTAGTTCCTAGGCCACTCTCTGTCTTTCCTCTTGGTCAATCCGTTTCGGGTCACGTGGTTGGGTTACGTCACCGAGACGAATTGATCGTGAAAACCTGGAAGAAAGCCGTAAAGGGACCAGGCAAACTTGAACACTTAGTTCTTTGTTTAATTTTACCGTTTAAAATTGACAGTTGGGTACGTAAGTAAGTAAGTAAGTTACAATTAGCGTGTAATGTCCTTTGTTAACTGTTGCAGTTTCAAAAGCGACATTTGTACAGTACACCGAGTGAACCTTAAAATGAACTACCGATAGTTGCTTTGCTAAATACAAATAGCGTAGGGTCGTTTGTTCTTAGCACTGGTCTAAAGGACAAGCCTCCAAATACAGTAAATGCTGGCTCACCTCCCAGGATCGTGTTCACAATAGCCAGGGCTACAACATCTGCGTCTCCTGGGCTGGCGATGGCTGCCTGGGAACCTCCATTGAACGCCAAGAAGCCAAAAAACAGGATGAATCCTCCTAAAGCTGCTTTCTATAAAAAGAAGAATAAAACAACTACTAAGTTGATCGCGAAGGTTACAGTATACAACGCGTGATCTACTGCCGCTTAATCCTGTTTTTCTTTTGTGTTCTAGCATGTAGTTACTCCGTGCTTACGCGTATAGTACGTGCACACGCACTATATATACGCCTAATGCCATAAATTATCGTCCACATTACTGGAAAACTAACATTTAACAACTTACAATCCTCCACCAAGGACCTAAGGTTTGGAATTCTCTACCTCGTGACTTGAATTCATCCCTCAGCTGTTCTAGTTTTAAGATTTCACTAGAAAAATTTCTCATTGACTGAGCACTGAATTGACCTCGCCCATCCTCTGATTTGCTATATCTTTTCCATCTACTGAGTGGATCGTATGAGGAAGCCCAAGACTTATAAGCTTTTAGTTTCTATTCGGCTTCCTTGCCACTTTCCTCATATTTTTTCTCGTTATTAGTTTTAATGTATCTTTTTGTAATATTTGTGTGGCAAAAAAATAAAAAAATTAAAAAATAAAAAATAAAAAAAGAAATAAAGAGATAAATAAATTGATTTAACTTAGCCCTAAAACTGTTTTCCAAGCTGACTGGACGAACAATATGCAAAAGGTATTTCTCCCTTACTTTCAATGCAGGCGCCCCTGGAAACAAGAAAACTCTTCACTTTGTTTTATTCCTCGATATTTCAATAACCCTTTTAGCCCTAAAAGTGATCAGCATCAAATTTCTCCTCATAATATTAATGTCAATACTTATTCAACATGAGGTTATGAGAATTAAGGATATGGTCTCCCAATTTTCTTGATATTTTAAGCTTCTCTCCATTGCTTTTGTAAGGAAAGTATGGTGACAAGACAGGAGAATTTGTTCTTTAATATTAGGGGTAAAAGGGTTACCTTACCGGTACAGTGTGGCCTGACATCAACCGAGGACTTCCGTCTTCACCGAATCTTCCGATTCTTGCGCCAACAATAGCTGCTCCAACAAGAGCCACTGTACCACCAACCGCGTGTACAACACCGCTACCAGCAAAATCCTATATAAACATTTCAACAGAGTCATTAGCGACAGAACACAGAATTTCTAAGATTTTCAAGCACTGAAAATAAACCATGGAGAATGCTTAAGGGAGAAGCAATATTCACGATAGCTAGTGACTCCTAGTTTCAAGAACTTGTTCCTTGGCGTCGTTATTGTTAGAAACTATAGCTGTAAAATTCAGTAATAGCATCTCTTGCGTTTAATCCCAATGTAAACGAAATCTTTGGGCTCCGAACTTGGTTTAAGATGAGGTTGTAGGTCTGATTCGAAAATGCCCTAATGCTTAGATGAACTAACCACAGGAGACATGTTAGTCAATTGGCAGTTGAAACCAATACTACCAGCTACGACTTGTTCTCATACTACCATACCCCACACACGTTTTCCCACCCTTCAGATGCCATTCTGAATACATTAAATTGCTGTTAGTTCGTAGTGGCTGATTGCGGTTTTGTGTCGTAAATCCAAAACCAAAGTAATTAGTTTGGCCGATCGAAACAGATGGAAACAGAGTGCAATGAAACAGTCTGAATTCAAATCAAATACATGTAACCGACGGAATCCATCAGTTGTTTCCACCAGTGCTCATTTCCAAAGGTGGCTCATCACAGGACACTGAGATTATTTGAAAACAACCCGGCAAATACCCTACGGTGGGGACAAGCGAACACTCCAAATGTCCACGGTACAGCTATAAAAAAAACCCCAATAAGTTGGGTCTCCAGGAAACTTTCTTTCATTCTAGTGAAAGCTAATTCGAGCCAAACTAAGCCTCCAATAAGTCTTATTTCTATGTATTGCTCCAGTGATAGTTCTTTCTGAGGATACAAAGCCGCGATTTATTTGCGTGTGTTCTTCTCATTGGCTGAGAAATTGGCGCGAGTTTTGTTAAACCAATCACAAAGCACAGCAAAGCAAAACTAAAGCAAGTGTGAGTTACCTTCGGCAATGGATTGAAAATCGAAAATCAACAAAAGTCAATTTAAGATAACTCTATTGGAGTCTATGTTACCGATTACTAACCTGGTATGTTACTGCTCCACCATCATCGTACTCCACTCCTTTGTACAACCAGCCGTTTCCGTCCCAGGCCCAGTGGGTGACGATTGGGTAGACGAATCCTTGAAAAGAAAATACCGGCTCAAATTTAGGTCAGGTCAGTTAGTCAGGTTGTTCAAAAATTGATTAACGCCGGCTATTACACGATTTAAAGTTAACTGAGGTTGTCTTAGCTATATAACTTATTATAGGAAATTAACGCTCCTGTAAATTAAGGTATTGGAAATAAACGCGACTTAAATGAACGCGAATTGCAGGAAAATTAATTCCTAATAAAGGAAATTAACGCGAAAGAGGTGCTAAAATTTCAAAATGAGGGAAATTAACGCGATTGACACAAAGAAACAGAATTTGTTGAGACTACAGGAACAAATTTCTTTTTAACACTGAGTGTAAAGATCCTAAATGCAAACAATGTTCGTGGAATTGTTCCTAAACGTTGGGGTTAAGCCACAGAATCTGACCATTTCGAGCGTTCTTTACAGTGACACCTTGATAAAACAGTGCTTTTTCCTTTCTGAAGTGTTCGAGAATTTGGTGCAAAAATAGGGGAAATTAAGGTCGTGGAACTTTGTGCGCCACTTAATTTAAGACTCGGAAATTAACGTTAACAAAAATGAACGCGACTTAAATTAACGCGAAGTTTTAAAATTCGCGTTAATTTCATAAAGCGTTAATTTCCTATAATAAGGTATATACTTACCAGTTAAAAACACAGAGTAAATAAAATACGCCTTGAACTCGGTCCTCTCTGCCATAGCACCGCTGACAATTGTTGCCGCAGTGGCGGCAAACACGAAATGGAAAAACCAGTGAGAGTATTTGTCGGCTGGCAAATCTGCCAGAGCGAAATACTTGTGTCCGATAAAGCCATTGCTTTCTGCTCCAAAGGCGAACGCGTAACCAAACAGCCAATAGGCAAACGCTCCGAGAACTGCGGAAATAAAGTAGTAATTTATTGGCTGAGAGCTGGCCTTTTTTCTAGGTTTTTTTTAAATACTAGTGTTTTTTTTTTTTTTTAAGAAAAAAGGGTATTATAACTGTTTCATTTTTCTTTCTGTAAGGTTCTGAAGAGAAAGACAGACAGACAAACAGACAGACAGACAGAGACAGACAAACAGACAGAGACAGAGACAGACACAGAAATACAGGGAAAGAGAGAAAGAGAAAGACAGACAGACAGAAAGTACCGTTGTAAAGATTTTTCTAGCTTTGAATTCTTTCACTTGTTTACATGTATATCGTTATGCTGGATCAAATTAAGAGACACTCATTTGATATCAAGGTTCATATACTTACAGACGTCCAACACGTTTTTGATGAGGATGTTTGTTGTATTCTTGGATCTCACTGAGCCGGCCTCAAGAAAAGCAAACCCCGTTTGCATAACTGCAAGAGAATGCCGAAAAGCTTAAGTACGTCGACTTTTATCTCTAGGAAATAAATGAAATAGTAGGTTCCAGATATTCAAAGCAGGATTATGCTAACGCACATCGATCTATGACTTGAACTTATTTTGAGTTCATTTGTAAATTGTGTTGTCCGAAGTTTTGAGTTTGACGTCGTTCAATGAAAACCAAACACTAAAAATTGTCTTTTGACAAGAACTTTGGTTAACTTTTTATTCTTGGTTAGCCTTAATCACTTTCAAACAACCGGGCCAGTTCATGAAATGTGGCCGCGCAACTTAATGGGTGCGTGGATGAAACAGATGAGCTTTTACCATATACATGTAAACTCCTTTAAGGTGTTGAGACGCGAGCAATCTTCGCACTTGAAAATCTATTTTGTAGCTCAATTCAACGTTTGCATGCTTCATTTAAAGCACGCGCTGCGTTACGAAAGACCCGTTTAATTATCAACGTTAATCTAGTCCGTGGGTAGAGAATAACGAGCGCGATCTAACGTGGGCGTCAGGGCTGCACGCGTACCCCGCATCATTACACTCAGTTGCGCGTGATAAAACATGTGCCGGTAGTCAGGGAACCCACTGAAACATTTCAACCTTCGAAATAATCATTACACTCGTAAAATACTCAAATAGCCTGGAAAAACCCACCAAACGATTGCCGTTTTGAGTCGCAAAGATGACAGAAAAGAAGCAAACTTAAGTTTATTTTGAACTTGAATGTTAATTCCCCTCGCGATATTTCGCGATACTACGAACCTTTTGGTATCCGCAATCCTTTTCTTGAAACTATTTCGAAACCAAAAATGGTTATGCAGTTTGTGTGGGGGGATTCTGGTGCCGACAGCAACGCGTAGTTTGGCGTAAGTGATCCGGTTTATTAATCAGTGTTCGTGCTCTATCCACATCCTAAACTGTAAAATCTTTCGAACTAATTGATCATGCACTCTCTGATGAAGTCAAGAAGATTCAATTTGATATTTAACTTTTGCAAATCTTTGTATGTGTTATATAGCTTTTGCCGGATTCTCTGTCTTTTCTATTGAATTTTTCTTTTATCAAGATCTTACTACTGACTGTTTTCAATGATATTTTAGATGCAAACAGTGTCAATTAAGTTTAGAAAGACGCAGTCTTCTATTTTTAAGTGCTTCCTGTTTTTCCTTCAGATCGAGGCTTCTGACGCAGGAATCAGGCCTTATTGGCAAGACATCTCCCTAACTGACCTCCCTGTTCTGGGGCTCGTTTCTCGAAAGTCCCGGTAAATAACTTACCGGGCCCGATAAGTGTCTTTGGTGATAAATGTTTCTTAACAGAAGTCAATTTTTGTTAGCTTTGAATACTAAATTTTAAAATCTTATAATTCGATGAAAGCATTAGCCATGTACCATGTCTGTATTCACTGTGTAATCGGCGAAAAGGCATTTACAAATATACTTATCGGGCCCGGTAAGTTAACGGGACTTTCAAGAAACAGGCCCTAGTACATTCCATATATCACAAATCTTTATCACGTGGAAAGTCACTTGATCAAACGTTCCGCATGATCGTTACATAACCATAACACGCGAACGAGCACATGGATGAAAAAAAAAACAGTCACATGTACTGACATTTTGCTTTACCCTGAGTATCACGATATTGGATTAAAGGGGAAAAAACAAACCTCTTTAATGGTATTGATGTAAAAGCTTAAGTGTTTTTCGTCTGCTTTCTGTAATGTCAGGAGCTTATGGGCTCCTGGTAGTGTCAAATCAACCGTGGAAGGTAAAGAGCCGTTAAGTGTTATTTTCCGGCCGTATTTCGAAAGCAGTCAAGTGGGCCGGGATGATCATGAGTAATGGCCCCCACGGAAAGATGTTTCTCTACTTAACCACATTTAAAAATGATGAAGACGCCTCTTATCGGAGCAGATTACCGAGTTCAGTAATCTTTTCGACCTTTGTGATTACGACCAAAATATTTCAATGCGAGAAACGAGACTAACGCGATGCCACCTGCCAGGGCGAAGTAACAACAAACTAAAATGGCGATTGATAGCTCCAGGCTACTCAGTAATGAACATAGGTAGCCGGGTATTACGTAACATCGAAAAATATAAGGGTTTGAACAAGAAAGCTGCAAGCTCTAGTATCGTGGATTTATGCGGAAAAAAACTGCCATAAAAGCGTCAAGGATTATAACATGTCCATTAAGCGTTATTTTAACGAGTTTCCGTTCACTTTCTAAATCACGAATGTTTGCTAAGTCGAGCAATATCACGGCTACAGACAATAGAAGAAGTTATGAGGGCGAGTGTTTGATGAATACAGAAAGCTCCTGGTCCTTGACCTCTATGCTGCGAATGGCCGGAGAAGTTGCAAAACTACGTAAAAAAATAAATGTTCCATTAAACTGAAACGCTTCTTTGTCTCAAACAATTCTTTGTCTCAATCGTTCGATGTGAACTGGCCAACTCGATGAAGCCTGTTGCCTTGGCAACTCGCGTGAAATCAATGTCAAACTGACACCTTTTGTAATGAAGATTTGTTATAAACATTTCGTGTTGTCCATTCCAAGAATATCTCTTCGCAAAGTCGCAATGATACTTGACCGCATATTTTCACTATAATGAGTAAACCTGATGCAAATATGACTTGGGAAACGTAGGTATGCAATCCGCAAAACGCGTTGAAGTTTGTTTCACTTTTGATGGCATCCAACGTGTGAAATGAAAGAAACGGTTAAGGCAAAGAAATAAGCGATTTTTCAAGGAGGATACAATGGGTTTCTGTTCAATTGCTGGGTATAGAAAGACACCGTCGAGTCAAACGATATAAATGTATAAATGGATAGTTAAGTTCTTAAAAACAATTGAATACATGACGAAAGCTGTATTAAAAAATTCCTCTTTGATATTAGCTTGCTTTATTTTAAGAACATAAGGTTAGTGAGTAAGTGCTGAATCATATAATAACCCCAGGCAGTCCCGAAAAGTTTTAAATAAACACAATATTAAACCAAAGAAAAAAATTTGAATAATTTGATAATTATAAGGATTGTAATGTGTCGTTCAGCACTGTTGCATCAGAACCAGTCAGCGCTTTGCATACATCAGCAAATGGTTGGAAAACAAAACAAGATATCCAATAGTTACGGTGGAAATTAATAGGGAAAAACTTGGGGTTAATCATGAAACTACACACTTGTAAATAACCCTGACTCGCTCGATAAAAAAGCACGAAATCTCCAAGAAATAAATAGAGTTCTAAAAAAATATAGTTTTCGAAAAAATCATTTCTCTGTCAACGGGGGACGTCGCATTTCCAACTGGGAATACAAGATTTTTAGAAGGTTCTCGAAATGAATCTTCACACAAGAAAACCAGGCACTCCATAAATACAAGGGGAAGTATATGTTTCGTAAACGTAGTATCACATTCTCTGATTCCTTTAAAGAATACGGTAGTAGTTCGTAGAAACATTTGAGAAGGGAGTGAATGAACATTTTACATAGTTTAGTAAACTGGAAATTTTCTTCCACAGTCAAAGCAATCCCAGGTTTTAGCTTTCACAAAACTTATGGGAAACCTTTTTCTTGAAAACAAATTGCAATTTTGATACCCAAATACTCAATATTTTAATTTTCTTACTTTGCCCGTGAAGAAAAGCACATCGAGTCTTTATGCCTTATGGTGAAGGACCCGTTATAAGTTAAGTACATTTATGTTACAAAATTTTGATCAGAAGTGCCGTTTGTGTGAAAAAAGGCGAAGTTTCGTTAGTAAAGTCGTGAAATCTAACGTGTAAAATTTCCTAAACTGAACAATTAGTTCAAGTTGCATTTCTTAACGAAAAGTAAAGCCAGCTCAGACAGTTACAATTTAGCTGTATACAGGCTCTGACATCAAAGTCTCCTTATTCTCCAAAAATCCAAAGATCGTTGAAGCATCTGATCATATTTAGCTGTTTATGTATATTGTAAGGGGGTAACGCAAACTAATTTAGAATTATAATAATTATACTTTACGCAATAAGCGCAGAATGACTATGAATTTTTAGAGTAGGCATGTTGGCGTTGTAAACCGTAAAATGCAACTATGTTAAATTTTTTCTCGAATTGCATTGCTCGCCAGGTTCTCGTTATACAACTATAACACGCGTATGCCGGAGCACCTTTACGAAAAAAAATTAACACGCACTGAAGTTTTAGTTAACGACACTGAGTATCACCATTTTGGTCTTATAAATATTGAAGGAAAAAAAAAAAAAACAAACCTCTTTAATAGTATATTCATGTAAAAGCTAAGTGTTTCCTACATGTCAAGTCAACTGACGTGGACGTAATATGTGTTTCCAGCCTTGCTTGTTATGGGTCACATAAGAAGAGCCCTTCCCAGAACAGAAAACCCCTGTACAAGATTAACGAAGAATTGTTACGCTACACGCGATCAACGCAGAATAACGATGGATTTTAAGAGTAGGCATGTTGGCGTTGTAAACCGTTTCATGCAACTATGTGCTGGCATGGTTTTGCATCCGATTCGTAAACACCCATACTCTTTGAATTGAGACTTTGTAAAATAAAATAAAATAACTGAAATAAAATAATAGTAACAATTCAAAAAAATTGTTTGACTGGCTTTAAAATGGGTGCAGTTTCCTTCCGTTTATTCCATGTACGTAGATATTAGCGCGATATGCCTAATGTCAGCGCCAAAGGAACACCATCAATTTTTTTTTATATTTTTACCCTCCCTTTTTTTTTATGTAGCTATGTGTTATGCCCTCTTATTTACCTCGCACTTTAGACCTTGGTAACTATAAACACATGGTTGCTACGAAGTAAAAAAGAAAACATAGCAACCTGGTGTGGCAAAGACTAAAAAAATTAAAGGAAAACTCGGACAAACAAACTGGAATTGAGCAGGTCGAAGTTAGGGATCAGAGAAGAGATGTCAAAACAAGTTTGATGAACTTAAAAAAAAAGAAACGAATTAATAAACCGTTTCTGTGACTTACGAAGTAGTCTTAACTTAGCATAAGTGAAAGAGGCCGGGCAGAGTTATGGAAGACGAAAAAGATGATCCGGCTGACGGAAGCAAAAATGTGAATTAGCTGCATTTAAAAGATGGCAATCGGCTGCATGTTTTGACGCATGTTTTTGTGTTTTGATCTCGTGTATTTTGTGAGATGATCTTAAAAAGCATCTTAAGTATGCAAACAAAAAAGATAAATAAATCTTATTGTTATATTCTATTCGTTAGTCGTTTGGTAATTGTCAGCAAAAAAATAAGATTGAGGTTAAATGAACAAACCCGGTTTGTAAAAATTTAAACGCCGATAGAACTTTTGGAATAGTTTCTCCGTTTTAAGAAGCGATCTAAAGTAAAGCAAAAATGGACTTTGAAACCAGTGAGGTTTACCTATAGGTGTTGAGACTAGGGGAGTTTTTGACTGCTTAGAAACCACCTAGAATAAAAAAGACAAGCGATCTAGAGAGCGACGAAAGTAACTATAAATTAAAAATACAACTACGTATAAATCAGTGCAGAATCGACAACCATCGCCGCGACAAATTGTGACAGTTCACAGCATATCAAAGCCGGCGGTTGATTTTGAAAGTTTCTAGGTCACCAAAATAATAAGACCAAAACATATACTTACAAAAAATGAGACAGCCCATGAATATTAAAAACGCCTGATCCAAGTTGCCAGAAATGACGTTAACGGTAGCTTCGAGCTTTGTAAACTGTACAGTGTTGTTGTCCATTTCAAATGTTTCGCTGTCCGTTTTCAATGGTTCGAAATTAGACGAAGATGCTTGAAGCAGAGCTGCGCACTGTTAGACGAGAAAGGTACCTGTTCCTTGACACTCGCAAACTTGAGCGCGCTTAGTCGAGTTCACGTGTTTATATTACACTCCGGTACCATTCTTTATTGTTAGCCCACGTGTTTCGAGGGTGATTACACGTCATGCAGACTCTTTTGCATATAGACTTTGACTGTAAAAAAATACAAAGCCCACAAAACACGGAAACACTAATTGAAACACGCAAAATGATTCAGTTTGTGCCTCTTGGTGGTTTCAACAGCTTCAAATTGGAATTTGGAACTCCTTTCAATGGCTGGATCCTTAACGCAGTCGATTGCCAGAGTTCAAACGTAAGTTATACAGCGTAATCTTGATAGTTGAGAAAGTTTGGAGAACTTCCCTGAAAACTCACATATTACATCACGAGACATAACATTTACGAAGTAGCGTGGGTTTCCTTCCGTAGCTCAGTGCATAATACGTTAACAGCCTACTAGATCTGATTGGGTACGATATTTTGTTAGTTTTTCGTCTTTTACGGTAAGATCCACCGCAAAAAGTAACCTAAACGAAAGACCCCCTGCCTATTGAACTCCGCTAAGGTGTTGTTAAGAAGTCCGCCCAAGGTCCCAACTGCAATACCTGTTTCACGTTGGTAAAACAAGCCGACACTTTTTGCCG
This sequence comes from Pavona decussata, assembly GCF_977016875.1. Lineage (NCBI taxonomy): Eukaryota > Metazoa > Cnidaria > Anthozoa > Scleractinia > Agariciidae > Pavona > Pavona decussata. Next base: position 2,799,908 of record NW_028145455.1, read on the forward strand.
CATTTGAATAAAAAGGAAGGGCCTCTCGAACTTTCTAATGTTTACGACAAACAGGCGAATGTTGTTATAGGCTAGTGATTTTCTGAAAAAGAAAACGGGCTATTTAACAATTATTCCACGAGGGCGCGTTGGATATGAAGTTATAGATAGCCAACAAGGCGCGTAGCGCCGAGTTGGCTATAATCATCTCATATCCAACAAGCGCAAGTGGAATAATTGTTTTATTAAAAACGATCAAGAAATATTGCTAGATCTTACTGAATTCGCTGTGCAAGAATAACCAGGAGACAATTTAATGGTCGCCATTTCTTGGCCATGGTATAATGGCTCATATACCTTGGCCGCTAAGCCAATCAAATCCCTCGAATTGCATTATACAGTGATTCAGTTTTTAATAATAATCTTTAAACATCACGCTGGCAAGATATACTCCGTTGTCATAAAGCCTTTTTCTGCTGGGAATATCGACACAGCTCAGTCTATCGTATCAATCCAATTCTTGTGTTACTTCTGTCACGCCTATCCGCCCTGCTTGAAATTAGCTTTCCCAGTTCATAAATCTTTGCGTTTGTCATTGCGGTAACGACTTTTTTATGAGTTGAAATCTGCCCTGTCATTTTCATTTACATCTGAATATGATCGGTCACTACTGATGAGAACAGCTTCAAGAAATATTAACTTTGTTGACGCTTTCCGTAAAATCTAGTATAAAGTTTTGAACTATTTTGTGTTTTCATTGACAGTTAAAAGTCAGCTCTTTTTAACAGGCACCTTTTTTGCCAAGCCCTCGCAAAAATAAAAAGTTGGTAGAGTACCATGATTGCTTCACATTCAGCAACTTAATTCTGCAGGAGCAACTTTGCGTAATGACCCGAGTCAATGGCAAAATTTCAATAATTCAAATCCAATCCATACACTGCCCGAAAAGAACTGGCAAATTTTCCAGTAAATTGCCGCAAACATCAAGATAAGTTATCTCAACCAAACAGATATGGAGTGCAGACTGATTCGATTCTAATATCAGTGGTTCGAGAGTGATATTGTAGTACCTTGGCACTGGTTGAACCATGATATAATTTGCGAGTTAAGTTTACTTAGCTAATCAACACAATCAGACTTTCCGCGAATGCCTTAGTTGCTTTCTAGAATTGTGTGGATATTTTGCTTAGCCCGTCGCTCGAGATACTCGCATTGTCAAAACTAATTATATGACGAGTGGTTGTCAAAATGATGTTTTTTCTCATTTTAAGTTGAATTGTTCAGAGAAATCAAATTTGCGTGGTAAAAATCTAACCGCAAGAGGGGAAGCTGTAGCTTGATTCACCGAGAAACCCCAAAACTTAGATGCCTCAACTTCGTTATTCGACTATAATTACAGTAACTGTTACAAAAAATTCCACTCCTAGATGTCGCAAAGTCATGCACTGTTAACTGCACTCGTTGTTACGTAATAATGGTATTGGACCTAATGGAAGACGCATACCTGTATTTCCTGCCTTCGAGATTCGGGTCGCTTGCTTTGATACATATTTCGCTTTTTTTTTTTTTAATTGAAAAGATACGTTTTGGGATTTGTAATGAGGATAAAGTGACTCCTGTCAGTGAGTTTATCGCTAAGGTTATGATTTTAAGCGTAAATGTGTTTGTATGTACTTAGCCTTCATATATGGGAGTGTCTGTCTTGCCCAAGAAGCTTCTCTAACTTTAGGGTTTCTTAAGTGGCACTTAAAGCCTGATAAATAAGTACAGTAAATCAGTAATTTATGCGTCGCGTTTGAGTCACGTCTGACTTAATTCAAGTCAGGCGATAACAACTGAACCTGTCCTTAGCTCGACAGTTAGGCGCCGGTCGCCTCTCGCGAAAAACCACAGCTTGTTGTTTGGGTCAGTTTTCTGGGAAAAAATTACAATTGAACCGACTCAAAAAGCAAGGCATAACCGGCCAAACTTGGCCGAAGCCCAGTTAATGAGTCTGCGAGGCCCAGATAAAACGCCCAGTCTTAATGATTAAGACTTTGATAGAGTACATTGTGTTTAGCCTAAGGGTTCAGCTAAAATCATTGCGCGCGAACGAAAGACTAATTGCTACAAATTGGCAAGTTCACATAATTGAGCTAGACTTTGCTGCCGTGGACTCGTTAGAGCCTAAACTACTCATATCAATCGAGTGAGTCGAACATGAATGAATAAATTCAGGAATAAGAGTCAAGACAAAAAAAAATTCCGTGGCCATGTTCATCTTTCCTTTATCCCCTGCGCCTTTGTAAGGAACCTCCATCACTGTGGCAAATTCCGCGTCAGACGCAAGCTGGTTACTTAAGCGTCTTGTACCTTAACTTTCTCACAGAAGGTTGTTAGTCGCTTGATAAAAAAGAACTGAGAGTGTATGTTTTCACAGCGACGCAAGTAGAGGCGCAACGCAACTTGCGAAAATCTATTCAAACTTTAAAGCAAGCGCAAAGATCAAGAAAGAGAATTAAGGAATTACTACATGTTCCTGTTGCTTGCTTGCGTTTTTCGGTGTGGTTCTTAAGGATTCTAGTGCTTGTGTTGCAAGTAAATACGTAAGAAATTCAAACTGGGACGCGAGGCTGGAGAACTGGCAGCGTGTGTCAAATAACAATAATAATAATAATAATAATAATAATAATAATAATAATAATAATAATAATAATAATAATAATAATAATAATAATAATTTATTAACGTATATTGCGCATGTACCAACATTGCTGTTTTCAGCTGCGCATTACAGTCATGTGCCGTGATACCACGGCACGTGGGATTGTATATTATCGCTTAGCAACCGCCAGTTTTTGATTGCTTTATATAGCCAGCTTTTAAATCTTTACCGGTCATTCGTTGAAGTTGCCTGATGAGTGTGGTCAGCTCCTGATCATACGAAACAGAGCTGTAGCAATAAAACGATGAATCACTTCTGAAGCCTGAACTATTTTTTCCTTATTGTATATATACAATATATATACAAATATATACACTTGAAGAAAAAATAAAACAAGCCGAAATGGCGTCTACAATGAACTGTTTGGGGGAAACAAAAACATAAATACCGAACGTAATATCAGTAAACATGGATTTCCACTGTTGCGTAAGCTTTGCGTTTGTACGGACTTATATTTAATTGACTCTCCGTACGTAGCCGCTTTTATAAAAAGTTGCGTAAAAAAGTTGATTTCTGAAGTGCTATTCGCGCTTCCTTTCGTATTTTATTGACGCACAAAAAGCCACTTAAATTTACGTCAATTCCGGCGTAATTTATGCGATGCGCTGGATATCTGCCGGAAATCGGTGTCCAAAATGCCGATATTTTGATTTGCGCGATCCGAGCAGAGAAGCAATACAATACGACGGCTTCTTCCTCAAGTTGTAAACACTTAAAACAACAGGTCCAAGTTATGAATGCGCAAGGCTAGACGTTTACAACCAGCATAGTAAAACGGTGAATTTTAACAGGCAGATATGTAGGAGATGATTATTAGCCTGGTGGTTTTGTATTGAATCGGGTCTTCCGCCCAGTGAATCGTCCTCAATCACCCACACTCTTTTTCGACCTTGGAATTCGAGGTGTTATGTAATAATGTAAATCAGCAAAAATGCCTTTTTATTGATTGGCTGGCAAAGTGACGCACGCAAGTATGCAGAAAATCAACTAACATAAGCGTCAAAACCATAGAAAAATGTGAAGCTTCCTTTTAATTAAGTCCGCGTTTTTACGTGATTAAATAGCTTCACTCCATTATGTTGCATTTAAAGTCGTGAAGGATTGCAAGAAAGCCAATAGAAATCGAGGAACCAGTGAACGAAACAAATTAAGAAAGACTGGCTGACTGCAGGCATCTTAATTAAGTTTCATTGCTTTCCTAAAATTAGGAGGGAACTAAAAAAAGTTAACAAAGTTGTATGATTATCAGGGAGAGGGAGGTTGTCATAGGCCATGTCGTAAGATGAACGATTGACAACTTAGTGATAAATAAAAGGTTAACTAAGGTGAAATAGAGCGGAGAACTGATTTAACTTAAAGCGATTACATAACTGAGAAATAAACGTGCCCAGTCCGAATAAATACTGCTGTAATCAAAGATTGGTGTACGATGTAGGTATATTGTATCTTGATAATTAATAGTTAGATGGTAAAGCAGATGTTAAGCACGAAATATTCAAGGTAAGCAAATGAGGGAAGTTAACCTTTGTCTCACGTGTTGACATTGAATCGGCTCGTTTGTTGTTCACAAATTCAAGTATTGTACTGATCAGCAAAGAAATTGAACGAAAGCATTGAGAAGAATCATCAAACTTAAAGATACAGTTCGCGTGAGTTAGGAGAAGAAAGTGTATTAGTTAAAATACAAAGGGTAACTTCAAAAAATTGCACTGAATTTATGCGTCCATGACACTGACACCAAATTATTCCGTTGCGACTAAAAGTTTCGAAAAGTATCGTCAATTCTTGGCTAAAAGTATATTTGTGTCACCAAACCTACGCTGGCTGCTAATTTAAGTTATGAGAATAGCGGGAACTACTTACAAAAAATAAGACAACCCATGAAAATTAGAAACATCTGATCCACATTTCCTTTGACAACTGCGACAGTACCGTCAAGTTTCTTCAGGTCTACGGTTAAGTTGGCGAGATCTCCCATTTTGCTCCGTCTTTTGAGTACGGTAAAAGGATACAGAGTAATCGACGCAATAAAACTTCTTCCCTGTCGCCCGTTGAAGGGTTGAATGAATCTTCAGCAGGTAGCTGTTTCTTCACACTCTCAACCGAGGGTTCTCGCAAAAGTTCGCTGTTATGTAAAACCAAGGAAACCTATTTATTGTTGGTTCACGTGATATAGGAGTGTTTGCACATCAGCCAGAAAAAAAAATGCGGACGTAAATTGTGATTTGCATACAGACTTTGACTCCTAAATACACGAGGCTCTCAAATGCACAAAAGAAAAAATATATCGGCCTGTACGTGGCTTAAACAATTTCGAATTCAATTTTTAAAAAAATTCTTTGAATGTTTGGATCAATAAATTTCTGGACGCTTGAAGTCTAGATCTTTGATTGTATGGAACTTTTTATTGTTCTTTAGAAGTCATCTTAATAATAATTCAATCATAAATCATAATATTTTTCTTCACTTTTCATTACTTTTTACTCTTTTGACAAATAATGTATTCAAAATTGACTTTTTTAACGCCTTCAATTAGTAATTTCTGTATGTATGTCCTTAACACCACCTGCCTAGATTAGCTCGCTATTTGCAAGCGGTGTTCATTGTCAGTAACTTTTGGAAAACTTAATAAACTTGAACTTGAACTTGGCCATTTAAATCTTAAAACTATTCATTGAAACGGTACGCTCTTTGGAGAAATGTAATTCAGTACATGTTTCAATTTACCGAGAAACTCTATCTCTAAAACATGACTTCAACCCAGTTTTATTCTCCGGCGATTGTAAGGGTAGAGAATTTAGGGCTAAGGGGGCCTAATTTGCCGTGGCGGTAAAAAATTTACTCGTCGTTCTCATCGAAAAGCATACGTGCTCAATAGCTTATTGTTTATGATGAGGACCGATGAATACTGCGAACATTTTCCTTCCCCAGCAGGGGTTTAGCTCAGAGGCTGTTTAGCACTGTGGGGATATGTGTACCCAGTTGGTTACGGGCAAACGTAAAAGTGATTCAAATTTATCTTGGGAATGATAGATGCGTCCAGAATAAGTTGGGAGGGATTTTGCCGGCATCTGTGCGTGATTGAGTATGCCGTATGAAGAGAGGGGACTTGATTGTTCACATCGATCAACAAACAAATGAACCGAGTGACTGAACAATAAATTAACTATGTGCAATTTAGAGTTTTGTTCAGGGATTACTTATCTAACCTTCTTTTTTGTTTCTGTTTTGTTCTTCAGTTTATTTTGTTCAAATTTTGACAATTAACTCAGTACGAAAGCGATTTAGACTCTGTCGAACGGTAACTATGCATTGCGCGCGTTTGTTATCGTTTTTGGATCGTTAATGGCGGTTTATATGCGAGACTGCCGATGACGAAAAGTAAATAACAGTCGAACATTTTTTGTAGAAAGGTCGCAGGAAGGTTAGATGCTAAGAGGAAACAATTATGGGCTTGTGGTTAGTATTTGTTTTTCGTGTCTGAAGGATTTGAACCCTGAATTTGATCCATGGTTATTGTGTAGCTGTTATTCACCGACGCGATCAAAGCCGCGGTACGGGAAAGAATAGAAACATGAAGCGCAAGACTTGCAGGGAGAAGGAAAACCAAATTGGTCTTATTACACCTGCAAGTCCGCTTGTAAAATCAAGCTAAGAGGGTGTTTGTAATTTGACTGCCTCAAGGCCAATTTTTAAGCATGTAGATGTGTAGCGCCTATGTATTGTCTCTTTGCACCTGAGATAAACGACCATTGATGTAAATTGACGGTATCAGTTACCTGTTGTTATTGTTATTGTTATTTTTACCAGTCTTCTATAAGCTGTAGAAAATTTTGTCAAAGCACCTTCTACATGTAGGGTATTCGTGGTGTTTACTTGTTGCATTGTTCTTGCATCCTTGTAAAATTCGCAGCCCTTTCGCTGCTCTTCCATTCCTAACAAGGACGATTTTATCAGGTCTCGCTCTTCACTCCCTTCTTCAGGTCTGAACCCTTTCACGCTTCATTTTGCGCTCCGTTCTTCGGATCCTGTGTCTTATCCCGATAATTCGGTGTTCTCTCACTCGCTTACGCCTGAATTGGAGGCAGAAATTGTTACGCAACTACGTTCCTGTAGCCAAGGACGGCGTCCATCTCTTCCTAGAGTACAGATCGCCTTCTGTGTCCACCAGTCTGGTTACTGTTCCAATCTTTGGCGTTTTAATTTCACTCGATAAAGTATTTCATTTTCTTTTGGCATTTCTCTCCCGAGCGTGCGGTAGCAAACTTTCAATTTATTTCCAGCGCATTTTCTTCCCGCCAAATCTTTCTGCATCTTTCCTCTTCAGTCTTTGTTGATCAGCCCAATGGCTTACCAAAGCCTTCTATTCCTTAACAGACCATATCGTATTGCTTTTTATTTTTTTGAGCCGAGAATATTGCTCTGTCGCTTCTCGAGCCATACATTTATGGTGTTCGGGAAACTGTGAAAAGGTCTAATCTACCGCACCAAAAACGATTGCGGCTAGTACATTTGCCGACAATTCTAACTCATAGAAAAGTTCTAAAAACGTCACACCCAGCATATGCAATGTTGTTAGTACAGGGACAAATTTCGCAAAAAAGATATGGCTTTCGATCTGCCTAACGTTCGCAAGGTATTGTGACTTTGTTCGAATAGTTGATGTGAAAACTGCTGACGGGACATACCGAAGGCCAATTTCACGGATTTCTCCGCTTGAATTTTGGAGCTAAAGAAGACTTTGACAAGATAACAAATTTTGTTCATTAAAATCCCTCGCAGAAAATCCGGGAGGGGGAAAATGTTGTGACTTTACCATGACTTTAAAGAAAACTTTGTAAAACTTGGTATTGAATTTATGCCTTTCAGAGCGCGCACTAACAAGATTCGTTTGATTGATAGATTTCGCTTCTGATCAGTTGCCTTGTTTAAAAGCGCTCGCGCGCATTGGCTAATTTGTAACTTTTGAAACTGATGGCGCGCTGTATTTTTTGCGCGAGAAAAATAAACAGAGTTGGATTTTGGATTGAAGCTCAGCGGTTGCGTGGTTTATGGAGGGTTATTTTCGGAGATTTTTGGGAGATTTTAAGGGCTGGGACTTTTTGGAACTCTATGTTCAGGAAATCGCCGCCATCTTTTTTCTCACAGTGGATTAAAACGCCACTTGTAATACTAGAATTGTATTCGACGCAACTGACGCCACGTTTAAATTACTGGATCTTCTTCATTTTTGAAGCTGTAAATGATAGGTTAATTTGCCTGGATATAAACTCGGTCTTCAGACAAATTCGGCTCGTTCGTGTGTCAACACGCCTTGAAATTATTCGTATCTAAATTTATTTGTCAGCGAAATAAGTATGCTGGCGTGCGTTTCTCGAAACTCCCGAAAACGTTTTGGCCCCGAAAAGCTCCCGTAAAGCTCCCGAAAACGATTTCTGGTGTTTCTCAAAGCATGCGAACATTTTGGACCCGAGAAAAGTCGCGTCATTTTTCCCCGATAATTTTCGGGTGCTAGAAAGTTCCCGAAATGCGTTTTCGGGAATGCTTTTTTCAGTTAAATGGTTGTATTGCGTTATTATTATCAAGGAAAAAGTTATCCAAAACAAGAGTTTGAGTTAATTGACAGATACTGGGCGAGACTCAAGCTAAAAATGTCTAAAAACCAAGAGAAAATTTCTTAAAATCTCACAGGCTTGCATGCGTTTGTGCGTGCAAGAACTTCGTATAGATGAACTTAAAGATTTTGTTGACTACAGTAAATTTACCGAAGTAACTCTTGCAAATCAGTTATTTTCAGTTGAACTTTTAAAGAATGGATCCGACAAGGCAAAAGAAGTAAAATTCGTACTTAAAAGACTTGATTTTTGAGAGATTATGGACCAAATAAAGACAATTTGATACTTTCCTCAGCGGTTCGCATATTGTCGAGTTTGATATGTGTGCAGTGAAATTTTATATTTTAAGTGGATAACGGACGATTAATTCTGTCTCTGTTAACGTTAATCGATTGAGAAGAAGCTCAGTTCAAGACCCACACATGTAGTCAAATGTTTTCAAACTGAAATTGGCCTATTTACTCGCCGAGATTGCGAAAAACTGTAACTGATTCATGGCGCTCGATTTCGTTTTTTAAGAATCATTAAAGCCGAACGTAAGCTTACTTTATTATAAAATAGAAAGCTTTAACTAACTAAAGGATACAAGTCTTCACACAGTGGACAACGTTGGCCTAAGTTTTGTGTTGACTCAGATTAAAACAGTTATTGCCACTCCCCGTGCTACTGAAATTTATCCTCAGTGACTTAAATCTAGACTTACGTATCCCTTAAATTATCAGTTCATCCTCAGGTAATGTAGAAAAAGTATTCGCCAAACGGGTTATGTACAGCAACTTCACAAAAAAAATTAAAAAACAACAACTAAAAACACATGACAATACCCACCAGACTTCGTCTGATTCTAGAAAACTTTCATTGGACAATGCTAAGCTGCAAATGTGATAACCCATTTTCTTGTAGTACTTCTTATAATTTGTTATATAATTACCAGCCTCCACTACGAAATTTTGAGTTCACAGTAATGCTGTGTCCGAGGATGCTAAAACTTGCTCAAAACCAACACATCCCACTTGTTTTTACTTTTGGGGGATTTGCGAGCAACGTTTTCAGTTCATTCAAACGAGTAGACAATAATATAATGGAAACTCTGATAAGTCTTGACGGTTTGACAGATAAATTGAAACATTAACAAAGCAACAAGGGTGATTTTAAGAGGTCAAGATTAAAATAGAAACCAATCAGTCTTCACGTTGTGAACGAGTTAGCTCAGTAATATCTGCTTTGAAATCTGTTTTTAGAACGGCATCTACCGGTAAATTTATTTTAGAAGTACAGTTACAGTTTTCAGCTAGAAAAATTAAAAGTTGTAATAATAAAACCGTGTTCAAAAATAATCTTTCCAGCTCTAGTCGCACTATCGTAGCCGGAACACGAAAAGATTCCTGAAAATATCGGGAGACATTTCGGGACACTTTCAGGTGTTCTGAGAAACACTTTTCGGGACCCAAGAAAAACACCCGAAAAGCGTCACGAAATGTTTTCGGGCCCGAAAAATTCTCGGGAGTTTTGAGAAACGCACGTGTGATCAGGCTCTATTTTTGTTTCGTCAACACATGCGCGCGCTCTAGTTCTGTTTCGCCATCTTCTCGCGCGCTCTATTTTTGTTTCGCCAACTGATACGCGCGCTATATTTTCGTCTCACCAACATTCTTGCGAGCTCTATTTTCGTTTCGCGCCAACTGATACGCGCGTTCTATTTTCGTTTCGCCAACATTCTCGCGCGCTCTATTTTTGTTTCGCCAACATTCTCGCGCGCTCTATTTCGTTTCGCCAACTGATACGCGCGCTATATTTTCGTCTCGCCAACATTCTCGCGCGCTCTATTTTTGTTTCGCCAACTGATACGCGCGCTATATTTTCGTCTCACCAACATTCTTGCGCGCTCTATTTTCGTTTCGCCAACTGATACGCGCGCTCTATTTTCGTCTCACCAACATTCTTGCGAGCTCTATTTTCGTTTCGCCAACTGATACGCGCGCTCTATTTTTGTCTCACCAACATTCTTGCGAGCTCTATTCTCGTTTCGCCAACTGATACGCGCGCTATATTTTCGTCTCACCAACATTCTTGCGAGCTCTATTTTCGTTTCGCCAACTGATACGCGCGCTCTATTTTCGTTTCGCCAACATTCTCGCGCGCTCTATTTTCGTTTCGCCAACTGATACGCGCGCTATATTTTCGTCTCACCAACATTCTCGCGCGCTTTATTTTCGTTTCGCCAACATTCTCGCGCGCTTTATTTTCGTTTCGCCAACTGATACCCGCGCTATATTTTCGTCTCACCAACATTCTCGCGCGCTCTATTTTCGTTTCGCCAACATTCTCGCGCGCTCTATTTTCGTTTCGCCAACTGATACGCGCGCTATATTTTCGTCTCACCAACATTCTTGCGCGCTCTATTTTCGTTTCGCCAACATTCTCGCGCGCTTTATTTTCGTTTCGCCAACATTCTCGCGCGCTCTATTTTCGTTTCGCCAACATTCTCGCGCGCTTTATTTTCGTCTCGCCAACATTCTCGCGCGCTTTATTTTCGTTTCGCCAACATTCTCGCGCGCTCTATTTTCGTTTCGCCAACATTCTCGCGCGCTTTATTTTCGTCTCGCCAACATTCTCGCGCGCTCTATTTTCGTTTCGCCAACTGATACGCGCGCTATATTTTCGTCTCACCAACATTCTCGCGCGCTCTATTTTCGTTTCGCCAACATTCTCGCGCGCTTTATTTTCGTCTCGCCAACATTCTCGCGCGCTTTATTTTCGTTTCGCCAACATTTCCGCGTAGTAAAATAGAGCCTTCCTTTTTTCCCGGGACTGGTTTCCATTTCTTTGCAAGGTGTATTGAGAAATCAAGCTTTTCGAAAACGTTCACAAAAACTCCTTAAAATTAAAACAACAGGCATGGGACAGATAAAGACAAGAATGTTTTGGGCTAAGAGTAATTAATTTCAGTCATTTCGAAACCGGGTAGAGGAAAACATTACATTACAGGATGGGTAACAGTACTCGAGCGAATGGAGGTTTGATATTGTTCAAATGAGAAAACACTCAAAATGTCACGAAGGACTTTAAAAATAGAGCGGCGTCCTTTACTCGGAAACTATAGGTCCTTCAGAGACTCGTAATCAAAGCAATCCTTCGTAATTCCTAGACGAATTATTCGTTTAGACAGTTTTTTGAAATCCGTTTTTGAAGAAATGGCCTTCGAAAATCATTAATAATTCATAAGCCCATTGACTTATTAAATGTTCGATAAAACATCACGTGCAGTGATTTTAAAACCCCGGCGATAAAACCTCCTCCCTGTTAGTATACGGTGTTTAATGTTTTTCTCGTATGCTAATTTCCAACGTTCACAAAAGCATCATTGTTATTAACTCTCTTGACACACGCTTTTCCAGGAATGTTTTTGAAGCCGTCAAAAAAACTCGCAGCACGCATTTTATTGGGTCTAAAACCACTCGGCTACGCCTCGTGGTTTTAAATCCCGATAAACACTTTTGCTCGTGTTTCAAACATTACTGTAAAACTGGGCACAGTCTACTCCCCCCCCCCCCCGGGTACTTCCCTATATAAGCTGTATAGGTACGTCTGTGGGTATATGCGGCCTAGAGCATTGGTGTTTGAGATGTTTTGGTGTTAAATGTGGTATAGATCTTAACCATTTTGGTCTGAAAGTCTGAAACGGTTTGGATTTTATAGAAACGAGTCTGGATTCTATAAACCACTCTGAAAATGCGGCCATGAATTCTGACGCCAGGTCTAGAAAAGGTACCGGAAAATTGCATAGTTTGGTCTGAAATATTACCAGGGTTTGGAGAACCGAGCCGTACACCTCAACCAAAAGTTGCAAGCAGTACCGCCCCCCGGTTCAGCAAAGCGCGATTATTGCATATTAATTGAGCATTGGCGTCACGTACGCCTTTAAGCTTTTGCATACAAATCAGTGTTGAGAAAAATTCTGGAGCTACTTCTTCCTTCTGAAGCCAGATATCCAAGGTTTTTAAATATGTTTAAAATTAGCGAAAAAGTTGTTCCAAACTGTATCGAACGACAGAAATAACTCAACAAGGCTACACACCCAACTGAGTAAAGGTCAGTAAACACCCTGTGTTGACTTCGAGAGAGTCGATTGTCGCCTATTTTTAGCGTCACTTCCAAAAAAGCTACATGACAAACACGAAATACGACGATATACCTGGAGCTTATGACATAAACATAACGACGAAAGGTGAAACGAAATTTTTTCTTGTCGTTGTGCCACAAGTGTGAAACAGCGTCTCTTTCACGCGGCCTTTGTGTCAAAGCACCTCATGGGAATTAGAAACCGCGCGAAATTTACGAAAAAATTATATGTTTGTCCTGTATATTATAGAGGGATGATGGACGCTTTGTTTTCTTCATATGGCAAATCCATCCTGGTCAAAGTGAACTGCAGACTGTTTAGCGGCAGTCCGATGCCTGTACATCTCTGCTGGTTTCTTTACATAATATGGCAATAAAGAAATGTTCCGTAAAAACCCGGTTTTAGCGTCCTTTGAATTCAGCAGTCATAGAATCAAACAATAACAAACGATGTGCTTTATTTTATGATGATATGTGAAGCGCTCGGTATCTGAAATTTGACCAGAAATAGATTGTCAAAAGAGAAAAAATTTGTGTATGGTTGAAAAGAGAGTAAATTCCTATTTGCGTCTATTTCTCAAGTCAAAATGACATAAATTATGAATAAATGTCATAAATTATAAATGAAACTGGTGAAAAGGGCGAACATTTTGGTCTAAATTTTCTGTGCAGTGTAACGAAGGTAAACGTAGCCAGTTAAATTAATAACAATAAGAAAAAATATATACTTACAAAAAATAAGGCAGCCCATCACCAACAAAAATAATTGGTCGAGGTTTCCGCCCATGGCTGTTACGCTGTCGACCAGTTTGGTAAAACTTTCTTGAGAAATGTTGGCCATTTTGACTTTCTCTGGAAATGACGATGCTAAACTACAAATGATACGAGCAGAGAATACAGTCCAGCCGCTGTGTTTGCTCCGACGCTGCTCCGAAGTGGCTTTATTGACACGAACTTCTGAGACCTTTCGCCTCACGTGTACTCTCAAGCCTTTAGCTAAATTTATTTATACTACAAACACGTGATTTTGAAGCGAACATGAAGCATGAATACTTATTTGCATATAGACTTTGACTCCCTCAAAACAAAGCCACCCCTGTACGCAAAAGGTAAACAATTGTGTGATTGATTTTGAAAAGCGTATGTCTTGATTGTCGTACAGCTTTTGTACACAGACAAATGAACATCTACAAGGTTTTTGCAATGTAAAACTGAACGATACCCTATTTGTTCTCGCAAGTATTTTAAATCACGCATACCACATTCGCGATATTTTAGTCTTTTAAGATAACCGTGGTAGTTATAAGGCAAGTGCCGGTGTCTACGAACGCCTTTGAAATAATTTGGTTTTGATTCATCTTGATTTGCTATCAATTTTGAGAACATAAGGTTATATTTAGTTTGCTACTAAAAAACTATTCATGCGCGTAGATATAAACAAAAGCGTAAAGCTTAGCTGTTTTGCATATGGACTTTGAGTCCAAAGAAATTCAAGCAAGGACGTGGGTTTTTTTTTACAAAGTTACTGCCCAGTTCAGACGCCGAACTTTTCGTGAGCCGAACTTAATTCAAATTAAGGTCGGCCCAAATCACGAAAATCCCGCCTTTTGATTCAGACACCGAACTTAATTAGCCGAACTTAATTTACTTGAAGCAAAACCAATCGAAATGTTAGCGTGTTTTTTTATTTTTAATTTTTTAATTTGAAATACGTAATAATAATTTATGCATTAGGTTCGGCTCATGAAAAGTTCGACGCCTGAATCAAAGCCGTTCCAAAGCCGTAATTCCCGGCTGAGCCAGGCGAGAAGAACGGCTGAGCCGTTCCAAATTGAAACAGCCGTTCTCAACTAATTCAGACGCCCGGAACTTTTCATGTACTTAATTCGAGATATTAGGTTCGGCTCATGAAAAGTTCGGCGTCTGAACCGGGCCTTACTATACTATTAAAACTGCAGTATCTATCATGCTGTACTTACAATAGTAATAATACTTACAGTGTTCACAATACTAACAATATCTTTCAATATCTCTCTTCACTAATAATAATTACAGTGCTTACAATATTTCACGTAATAGATCAAACACGAGGAAGAGTGTTTCCTCCGATTTCCAAACACCGAGAAGTAGGTCGGTAAAACGAGGCGCAGCCGAGTTTTTTTTAACCAACTTCGAGGTGTTTGGAAATAGGAGGAAACACTCTTTCGAGTGTTTGACATAGCTTCTCAAACTATTGATAATTCCTGAAGAAATTCGAAGCAAAAGTTCACAAAATTTTATGATAATTAAGATCACATTTCTAAACCCCCTTCACGGTAATGATTTGCTTTGTTTTGGCTTGATGAACTATTAATGAGTTTGAGAAATACATTTAATAGAGTTTTTTGGGTTCTTTTCCAACTGTTGCACATAATGAAGCCTTATTCACAAATTCAAAGTTTCATTTATAATTATATTGAAAATTTCCTGATATATTTTAAAATGGCACAATTCCTCTCAACAAAATTCTGTAATAAAGACTCAACTACAAGTAGAACTGAACGATGTAAAGTAAGTCAATATGTGTATTATAAAATAAAGGCAAACGGCTTGATAAAAGAAAATGTCAGTTACTGAAGAAGAGAACGTTGCTTAAGAAAGTCCTGCAAGCGCGTTTGTCGTTGTGGAAAACGGAGCTTCAATGAGTAAATTAGAACATTTCATCATTTAATTATATGTTGATTGTGGTTTACAGGGTTCATTGCAACAAAATCAAAGGATTATCACTCAGTAATTCATAAGCCCATTGACTTATCAAACGGTCGATAAAACATCACGTGCAGTGGTTTTAAAACCCGATAAAACCTCTTCCTTATTAGTATGCGGTGTTTAATGTTTTTCTCTTATGCGAATTTCCAACGTCCACAAAAGCATCATTCTTATGAACTGTCTTGACACACGCTTTTCCAGGAATGTTTTTGAAGCCGTTCAAAAGACTCGCAGCATGTTTTTTATTGGGTGTAAAACCACAGGGCTGCGCCTCGTGGTTTTAAATCCTGGTAAAACACTACTGCTCGTGTTTTAAATATTACGTATATAGCAAGGCCAACGTGGACAAGGGGTTCTAAAGCAACTGTGGTGCTGCGTCGGTGGGGAATGGAACGATTGCTTGGTGTTATCTACATTGGCCATCGTAAAGAATCTCTTTATAGTGGCCAATTTACCTTTAGCTATCAACTCTAAAGATAAAACGAAACATTCATAATAAACGTGTGTCAGTTTGAATGTTATCAGTTGTCACCTATTTTGGACTCATACCCCATTAGCTTTTTCAAAAGCAGGCCAAATTATTAAATTGTTGGTGGTCCTTTAATAGGAATAAAAACATTTAGGAGAACCCTCATCAGGACTAGCAAGGGTGGCCGCGGTCGCCGGCTTAATAGAGGAAGTTTTATTTACAGACGAGTGTACTAACATTCGGGACTTTGATCAGTAGAACTACATCTTTCAAAAGTTCTATATATTTTCACTGGCCGACACTTGTAACCTGTGGCTGCATTGTTTTTTAGGGCTGCAAACATTGTTCTGTTGTTCGTTCTTTTGTCCTCTCGACAGCCAATTTAGCTAGGCAGCAAACGGTACAGGACGCCCCACCTTGATAACCGGCCGGTTAATAGGGGGTGGCCACAAAATAAGGTCGCCACTAAAAAGGTGCTTGACTGTATAACTGGCAGGTCCATATTAGGAAGCTGTTAGGACTTTGACCTTGTAATCTCGACATGAAACGAGGGACGTGCAAAAAATACCTTCAGACGGTGCTAAGCCATCTGAACTCAGTCGAATGTACAGTGAAGATGGGCCTTTGCAAATATCTTGAACTCCGTTCCTAAATCATAATCCAAGGTGTCTACAAGATGAAAAGAAAAAAGAATGCAAAAAGACAAATGACAGTATACTGTATTAGTGTACCCGTCACGGTCAACAAAAAACAGCTTTCTCATGACGTTTACAACTCTTTCTTGTTTCAGGAACTCTGGCGGTGAGCGCTTCAAGTGACGTCGATGGAGAGTCTTGAAGAAATTTTCCACTACAGTTACTTTTGTTTTTCTTTCCGATAACAGAATAAATGTTATCTCATTTTGACATTACTGACAATTAGTGACCTAGTGACAGATCCGTACTGGCTTGGGGAATATTTGCATGAGGTTGTGCCAGTGGGACCGAGAGGAGCGCCTTTGATCGAGGGCCAGTATTTCACAGTGCGATCCCGAACAAGCGAAGCCAAAGAGTAATAGGCCAGTTTATTCTATGGCATCGCGTGCGAATTATGCTTATTATTTTACCGCCTAACGCTCGAGAACGTTCCAATTCTGTTATGAGTTCTGTTATAGACTTCAAGCAATACAGTTTTTAAGAACTAAAAATAAAACTAAAAAAAAAAAACAAAAAACAGTTATGATGGTAAAATAAAACGTAAGGCGCTTATATTACATTCAAGTTCCGCTTCAAATTTTCCTCCTCCCCCCCTCCCACTTCCCAACGTACCCCTTTTCCAAATCATCTGTATCCAATTCAGCCAACAAAAATACGTCTGGACAATCAAGACGCCTCCAGTAGAAATACGAGAACGTGTAACTAAGAACAAAAGACTGGGCGGAGGAGGTTTATGTAAAAAAATATATATATATGAAATAAAATAAAATAAAATGAACTAAAAACAAAAAAAGGCAACAACAACAACAACAAAACGAAAGAACGCTTATCATTATGCATTTTACTGCAAAAAAGCGGCGTTGATAATGACGAAGTTTTCCTTAACAATTTTCATTTGGTCGAGTGTAAAAGATGAACAAGACTCGATTTTCCGTGATGATCGATTTATCCTTGGCATATTATATCAGCTACAATTTGTTCAGCTTATGTCTTTTACTTATCACCATCATCGGAGCTATCAGAGCCGTTCCGAAAGACTAAATTTACTGGTTAAAGCCCCAAAGTAAGAGTCACAACGTCTTTGTGGGTGAGAAAGGAGGATTGGAGGAAATAGAGATGGCTGAGGTTGTTAACGTTGGGCAGGAGCCCATTGTTGTTTACTTCGAAACTGTTTTTGTGCCAGTTGAACCTGTTAACATGCCAGTGTTTTTTTTATCGCATGTGTGGGGTAGTTTCCGGGGGCGGGAAGTAATCGGAACTTTCTTGAAGGGGCAGTATCATGGGAGATATCATCATTTTTGGCCAAAATTCACTTAATTTAAACTTTGAACACTGTGTTAATTAAAATCTCAGTCGCTAATCTAGAGAAATATTAATAGTGATTCTGAGACGAAAGGTTGAACCAAAATATAGTACAACCGGCGATTTTTAGTGCGTTACAGCAGCGAAATTTGAAAACGTCCGCCAGACGTTTTCAAATTTGAACCCCTCTCTATCTTGGTCATCTGCCGGCGAAAATGTCTGTGGATGGTTTCTTTGCATTCTGATAGTCTTTTAATGGAATTTTGTCATTATATCTTGGCTGCTATCAACCGAATAGCGTCTTTCCGATTTTCAATGTGTTACTAAAAATAACGTGATACTGTCCCTTTAAATCGAGCTCCTCGCCGTAAGTATACAAATATCTCGTAAAATTGCCTAAAATATCTTTCCGGAAATTCCGCAAAAAAGCGCCTAAGATTTCGTCAAAATCTCGAGTGTTTGTCACTGATAATATAAAAAGGAACCAATGCTTGGGTTACTGTGATTGTATACAGTTTCACAACACTTGCTGTTTGTCTCCAGTGGAACAAGGAGCGACCCGCAACCCTTCCATCGTGTTCTGTACCATGAGCCTCATGGGATACATTATTCAGTGGGAAATTGCTCAATGAGGTTACTGTTGGCAGTAAATGGACTAAAGCACCTCTATTCGATAAGAAACGTCTATAAATAAACCACTTAGACCTAAAAATACTTTTAAAAATACCCCTAAAATATCACATTTTTCTAAATATCTGGAATCTTGGAAGTTTCTAAAAGGACCAACACTAGGCCGATATAAGGTATATATTTAAAAATATGTATCTTATATCGGCCGAGTGTGGGTCCTCTTTCCGGGTCATCATCTCACCGATCTTTTTAAAAAACATCGCCGTTGATTAGCCTTCGCCGCAGGCGTACCTTATAGTCCCCGGTAATAACCATTATTACCGGGGTTATAGTCCGTCTGCGGCGCACGCTACCGTTGATGGGACACAACTTTTCTCGCTTCAACTTCACTGAGATCCTTAATCAACTGGTTCGACGTACCACACCCATAAATTGAAACGAGGGTCTTTACAGCATCCCGAGAAACAAAGATCAAAGATCGTATGCCCCTCCCCTCAGCTTACAGGCCTATCTTTATGTAAATATAACCACCTCCCTCCTAAAAAGGGTACAGTATTCCTTTATAAGTATCCCCGCTCATAGGACCCCACCCCTTCAGTGAGAAGATGTAGAGCTCAGTTCACCTTGAGATGGATGAGTCAGATGATGAACAAGACGAGTTTGAAGTCAGGAAAGGCTTCACCTTGTGAAGTAGAACTGAGAGCAAAGTCTGATCATGTTTTGTTATTTTCCGGTTACATAAAGTTGGAGTTTCGAATTTGGTCTTGTAGTGAAATAAAGTATGTTTTATTATCAACCTGTTTCGAAACATTTTTATTCCACTTATAAGCACCCCCCAGATATAAGCCCACCCAAAACCCCCTACGAAATTTCATAAGTCCAGGGCTTATAACAGGAATTTCTCCATAACATAAAATATTGGCGAAAATCATCGAGACTTTGATTGATCGTTAGAGAATCCTTTAATAGCACCCAAGACACATTTCTCCTGTCAACGACAATTGCTCTGACTTATACCATGCCATTATTGGGGTCCGAGGTAATGATTCAAACAACTCAATGTAACTCTTATCCAGATTTATATAGGAAAACAAGTCTTGAGAAGTCCGTCGCTGGACTCCTTGGTTGGACTCTAAAATTTGTGTTTTTCTCTTGTTTGTGACATGAAGACTTTCTTAAAAAGAGATGTCGGAAGGCCTTGGCATTTTAAATATTTCATCTTCGGAAAAAAATACACTTCTGAAGTTGTTGCGAAACTCTAAGAGCCTAGGCTTGCAACCCTAAAAGGCATTATTCTTCCACTTCGGGAACACATTCACGTTCAAACTGATTTCGAAGCCCCAGAAGATAACCTCGAAGTCCAGCGCTGTCAAGGCGCGAGTTTCGTGCAGCTTGGATGAGCTTTGTTGCCAGTCTGAACACGGCTCTTTGCTGAAGACTTTCCGCTGGCAGAAGGTGACTTTTCTAAAATGATACAAGGTATAAAATACGAACAATTAAAACCTCTTTAACAAATTTTGCTTTCAATATAAACGTTGATTATCCAGGGGTCCGTTTCTAAAATCTCCTGAGTAGTTTGTGGCGCTGAAACGTATAATTCAAATCCGTTTTCCATCACTAAGATTTGGTGGGATTTTTTTAGTGCAAACGTATCTACAGGCAGTTGCAAAAAGGTTGAGGTCTACACTCTCAGCATTTTTCCTATTTCCTACAAATGACGCACTCTAAAAGGCTAATGAGACAATGTAATACACTTCAAGTCCCACTTTACCATTCAATTCTTTTTGCAATGGCTTGTAGCCAAATGTGTTTCTAAGGGCTTTCAAGATGTCAGCTTTCAAAATGATTTAAAATCGAATTTCAAGTAATTAACATTGTGCGCTGAAAATACTCTTAATTTCTTATACCCAAAATATTTTTCGGGAGGTTTAAGAACGCACATCGGTTGTAGGAGTGTTGAGCTCATTTTTTTTCCTTGTTCACATGTTAACCAAGACCCCCGGTAACTGAATCGAATAAAGAAAAACAACTTGACCACTAGTTCTACAGTTTAGGCTTCACCCTTGGCCAATAACAACTAAATTTTCAGTTAGTTTATATATATATATTTCTTAACCCACCACAAGATCAATTGGATCTGATAAAAAAAAAAAAAAAACTCCGGTTATAGAGGCTCATACTTGGTATTAGTACTTAGTTCTTACTTCTTTTTGCCTTGTTAATTCCTTTGATATTTCTCGAGCTTCCCTCACTATTGATTGTGGTAGTGTGGAGATTTCAGCAAGTTGAAGACCTTTCAAAGACGAAAGAAAAAATAAAGAGCTAAAAGCAGTATTATATCAGTCTGAATTGCGAATAAATATGATATACAGTTTATCTGTTACATAACCAAACTCTACATTTACTATTCAGTTAATCTACTGGTAATGAAATGCATAAATTCAAGAGAAAATGAGAGTACAGAGAGGGAGACCCCAGCGAAGCCCTTGGGACACATATTCCAGCCAACGCACCTAGTTTCCCTCTCTGTCCCCTTGTTTTCTCTTGATAAATTATACATTGTAACTTACCTGCAGGATGTATAAACCCATCTCATTTAATCTTTCTAAATTTATCACCGAGTAATTTCATGTTATTTTTGAGCTGGTTTATTTTTGTTAATTTTCCATATCGTTTAATTATTACTTAGCTGCTACAGTACACCCAACCCTCTTTTTAAGCCCCCTCCCCCCCGCCCCCATTTCCCAGGGTTAGTGTTACGAATTAAGATCCAGTTAAAATTTACGAGAAGGCAAAACAGGAATGCTTCAAACTTACTGCGATTGACAAGTTCTCAAAACGTGAAACATGATTTCGGTCCATGAACGTATATCCAGTCTTGGTATCTTTTAATTTTATGACTTTAGATATAAATTCCAGTCACCCAGTGAAGGAATCTTACCATAATGTTTTTCTTCTGTTCTTCCTTTTGATAACACATGGGTATAAGTTATCTTCTCACAGGAGGCTTCGTCACTGAACTTTTTCTATGGCAGTTTGAGAAGATGAAGTTATTCCATGTGTTTCGTGTATTAGTACCATTGAGAAAGAAGCTCCAAGACAGCATTAAGAACAACACAGAAACAAACCTAGTGGGTTTTTTTTTTCATTCTGATTTCTTTTAATTTCGTATTTTTAGTATTTAGAGTGTATTTGTTTTATTCTCATACAACCTGTTATATTTTGACGCATCCTAATATTAAAAGATGAGCATATTATGTAACAAGCTTGTTCACAAAATGCGCAGCCTACAACTACTGTTGTTTTCTTCGTAGAGGTAGTGGTCTCATCGTGTGCTTGGCATGGGCTGCTGGTGGCTTGACTCGCACGCACCGTGATCTATACGATCATCTTTATACAAACAATGCGCGCCATCTTTATTAGAAAAGATTATGATTGTCGCTCAATCAACAAACAAACAAACCGATAAAAAAATAAATCGTTTTCATTTAAAATTCAGCGCAAAACGGAAGTTTTTGAATATTAAACCTACTTCCCCCAAGACCGAATTCAAATCTATTTCCGACCTTTTCAGAATGACTGTAGATTACTAGGAAGAAAGCTTGATGCATATGGTCGATTTGTCTTATGTAATAGGCCTCGAATAGGATGATATGCTTAGGAATTATTTCTTTTTTAATTTTTTTTTCTTTTCGCTTTTTCTTTTTCTTTTTAATGCAGTCGTCATATCACGAAGCGGCGATTACTTACAAAGCGTGGTGTGGTCTGTATAAGGGAACGCCTTCATGTATAAATTTGTGGCACGGCTTTATTCATGTTATGCTATTATCTTGTTAGTTACTTTTACAAGCACTCTCCCATTACAAAATTTCCAAGAGGTACTGTAGCAAAACTGGAAACACAACCTTTTTCAGGCTGTCTTTTTCTCCCTAGCTGCAGTTCAGTACAAAAAGAAGACCATAATATTGGTTACAATATTAATGTATGTTAGATTACCTGAATCTTAAAATGCAAACTGCAAAAGAAACAATAAGCTCTGGTTAATCACCGATGTTATCTTCTAACTTGCTATGAACTCATACTTAAAGCATTGACCGTGGAACAATAAATTTTCAGATTTAACGTTGTCAACTCACTTTTCGACGTTTGGATACAAGCTGTCCATTCTCGTTAACTCAAGGAAGTGAGTTGCAAAGAAAGTAAATGCCTGGGAAGCACAAAATATATTCAAGGTTCAAAACGAAATGTTGATTCTTTTTTTTTGCTATTGTACACACATCAAGCCTTACCTTTTTCTTTAAGAGATTCTCGCATATTGAGAAACAAATTCCAACCCCTTCCTCGCTGCTTGTTCCTGGAAAAAAATCGATTCTAAACCAACAAGATAATTTTTACTTTCCCTCCATGTGTATGAAATTGTTTTCTCTCTTGTGCAATGGATGGACTGTACATGTAATTTCCTTGACAGGATATGAACAAAGCGATGAAGGAGAAAAGGCTTAATCAACAGAAAGGCCTCGAATCAAATCTTGATGGATGCTAACAGTCGTCATAAAGCAGTAACGAAATCCGGGAAGACGTAGAGGGAGATTAAACAAACACTACGACTTGCAGTCTGACGATTCTCTCACATAATAGTCGGGTCTTTTACTTCACGGTTTAGGGACATAACGTTCGAGGCAGTGCTTTGTGCTTGCCATAACAGCGCTTAGACGGAAACAGTGGTGGAGGTAAGCGAAAACATACAGTCGAACCTCCACTAACGGCCACCTCTCCACAACGGCCACCTCTCTACAACGGCCACATTTTTTTGTCCCGGCGGACAGTCCATACATTAGCTCTTGTTTAAACCTCTCTACAACGGCCACCTCTCTACAACGGAAGTGCGTCCCCAACTGCCAAAATGACCTCTCGACAACGGCCAGTACAGTTCTTTTTTGTAAAAACCTTTTTTTATAAACATGCAGTAATCGACATTTGTCTTCGGAACATTACGTTTCTGTATCCATTTTAATGATACAGTATACGTATTTTGATTGTGTTCCATTTTTATGCTGCAGTAAGCATAAATTGTCTACAATAATATAGCGAATATTGCGAACCTTGCTCGTTTCGTCTGTTAACATTTTGATTCAAAACATTATTTACGTTTTATTGTGTATTTTATCTATATATATATATTATTTAAGATTGGATTGCCATTATAGGTTACAGTAAGCATGAACTTGGCGCAATAAACATGTTGTACTTCCCGAAAAAAAAGGTGTCATATTACACCCCTACCTCCCAATAACGGCCACTTTCTTCTGTCCCCAAGGTGGCCGTTGTGGAGAGGTTCAACTGTATTTACTGGATACTTTGTCTTCATTGCACGGGGGGCTTTATGAACATTTCTTGCACGACCAGGACTGTTTGTATGGGATTCACACGTATCATAAAGCGTTTAACGCTAATGAAACCTAAATATTGAAAGCTATATCTCTTGCAATAGGTCTTGTTCATATGGTACTCAAACGTTCTGTAGAGATCAACAAGGAGAGCATTTTCGTTGTACAATTACATACCCCGTCCTAGTTCGTCAATGATGATGAGGGATTTGTCACTTGCGTTCTAGAGAGTAAATATAACATCCTTGGTTAGACAGAAAATAAAAAATATAGGTTAACTGAAATGGTTATTACAATTATTGAGATAAAACTAAAACGGACGAACGTTGTTTTGTACGCACCTGAATTATGTAGTTTATTTCTTTCATCTGAAAAGAAAAAGAAGTAAAAGGAAACAAAATTTAAACAAAGTTTAAATTAAGAACGACAAAAAAAGTAGAGCGACCTAGTGAATAATACTTAGGAAAATAACTTTAGTCAAAACAAAGTCCATGTAACTCCTTCACTTTGAAACAAATAAGAAAAAACGAAATAACAGATTTTATTAAGAACTAACTCAATGGATAACGCAGTTCCAGAGTTTTGATTGCCGTTTAGTGGCCATGGTGTACGAGCCATTATATACCATGCCCCACAAATATGGTAAGAGTACGCGTCAGGGGAACAAGAGAATATAACTAAATTAACAAGATTTAGCGATCCTTCGTGGTTGTTTTTAGTAAAACTAATTATTCCACTCGCGCTTGTTGGATACGAGATGATTACGCATCTCGTTGGCTATCACCTTGTAGGCGCGCGCTTGTGGAATAATTGTTAATTAATATTTCTCTCATATTAGCTCCTTATATTTGAATGGCCTGTCAGTTTGCTTTCAAATAAATGGTTACATTTAGATTTCTAGTGACAGGTAATTAGAACTTACTTCAAGCATAAACGTGGATGAATTAGTTTCGATGTCATCGTCGCTCCCTATCCTTGAGAATATCTGGTCAGCAGATCTGAACGAGGCGTACTCGGCTGGCACGTAACAGCCAATCTGAGCCATGATCTGAAGCAATGCTATTTGTTTCAAGTACGTGGATTTTCCACTCTGCGAGGAGGAAAAATGAAGAACAACAAACGCTATCTGTAAGAAACTTGGGGCGCTTTCTATTTGTCACAACTGTCCGGCCAGATTGGTCAGTTCGTGAACTGAATGTACCAATTTGAAGGATAAGTTTTATCCTTGTCCGTCAAATTTCTTCAAAGTAGTGCGTACCATTTTCCGACTGATTATTTTTTAAACTTTTGCAGCACCATCCCTTCAAAATGACGCATTCGATTTACAGACTGACCGGCCAGTTCCGGCAAATGGAAAGCACTCTTAGTTCAAACACCAAACTTACGACTATATCCATATGTATACTCTTACCATGTTAGGTCCTGTAATAAGTAGAAAATTTGACCCATCAGTGGCGTACTAAAAAGTGAGAAAAACAAAAGATATTTTTAAAAGCCGCATCTTGGCGACACATGGCCAGCGCTTGACTCGAATTTCAGTCTATAACATGAAGAAAATATGATCTGGATATACCAACCGTGTTGTTTGCCACTGGTGGCTCTGGTAGAATTTTATCCAGAATAGGATGACGTCCATCCTTTATTGCCATGGTGTCTGTGAATTCTGGTCGCACTGTACAATGGATTTAGAATACAATAAAAGAAAGTTAGTTCAGATTCCAGCTACGTTCAGTGCTGATCATAGGTGATAAATTGGGGTCGTCTAGTAAGTTGAGTGGATTTATCAGAAAAATAAAACTCTTGTTATTGACGAGGCTTTGAAAATCTAAACGTCAGTAAAACTAAAAAGTCAGTAACGGTCTCTATGTGAACAAGTCTACCTTTCGAATAAGTAATGAAGCAATAACCTTTTTTCTACTCCAGAAAGGGATAAATATTCAGTTATTCAATGAAGTTTTAAGGAAAATTATTTTGGAAAAGTGCCTTTTAAAATTATTGGACGGCCAGCGAAGAAAGACGGTACTCTCACTTGGAAGATTACAGTCACAAGACAATAACAGGATTGCTGATTCCTTAGTTCCAACCAATTTCCCTCATAACAGGTTATTGCTTCTTTGTGTAACAAGAGGACGTAAACATACGATTTAAGCATGCATGAATTAACGTTATACTAGTAATTGGACGCTCACCATAGTCGGAGAGAGTGCAGAGGTGGGCAAACGAAACAAGCATGTCCAACACACTGACGAGCTCTGCAAGTTTGTATAAGCAGCCCATATGTTCACGAATTTCACTTAGAAGCTCAGATACTACACTGTGTGTTGAAGAAAAAATGGCACCAGGGAGTGAGTACTTTTGCCTTTTGCTTTTATATCTAATAAAGATGTTGTATTTACATGTATCAGAAAAAGACGTAAACTTACACGTTGGTCATAAGGTATATTTCGTTCAAAGATTCTCTTATTCTGTCTGAAAAAGAACATAACCGCGATTATGAGTTTGGATGTTGAGAATTATTCTTTACAATGAAAGAAAGAAAGGGGAAGAATGTTTAGTCATGTATAACTTACCATTAAGCTTTATCTTTAGCCATTCATGTATGGTTGAAAAAGATCAAAATAAAAAGAGATAGAAATTTTATCAGTTAGATGCACGATAAATGCAAGTTATTTCTTGAAAACCAATGTCGAGGTTTTGAGTTCAACATACAGTATAACAACTCAATAACGTTATCGCAAGCGAGGTACACCGGTATATAACTAACCAGCAATTCAAGCGGCCAGCAAGTCAGGCAGCCAGGGAACCAACCATCAAAACAATGTGATTGAGAACGAATCATAGTTTAGTTGTGTTATTCACAGTACTTCTTGACGTGGATTAAGTATGTATGACTAAAATATCCATTTCTCATGACTTTATTGCGCTGACAAAACTGGATTTGGTCCATTACCTGGGGGAGTTGGAACAGGTCTGGAAAACTCAGAGCTACTGCTAAAAAAATACTAGTCAGGAAATCTGAGTGAAAAAGATTTAATTCTGAATGAAAATGATTTAATTACTTGGAAATACTTAAATAAAAAGGACTGGAACCAGGTTTGTGAGCCCGAGAGAATGGGCACCCCCCACCAAACCCATGTTATCGCGAAAACCGCTGGGCTCTGAAATCTGGTTTACGTCCTTGTTATCTAAGGTCTTCCTAATTACTAATTACTTTTTTCACGATGACCTTTTACTTACCAGATCTACTGTAGTGAAGCTGACCACGCTTCTGGCCTTAACCGCCTTTAGGAATTCACTAGGCAGCGTTTTGAGGTCAATATCTTGATCCCTGTTGAGGTTAAGTTGCACAAAGAACCCTCTGGTAGCGTTGAAGCCAGTTTTGAGGGGTAGATTGTGTTTTTCACCCAATTGCTTGATCATCTCTGCAAAGGCGGTAGGCATAGCTTTATCATCACTTTCCTTTGGCAATAAGCACATATAGAAAAGTGCACGAGTACACTGGAATCTTGCCTTACGAAGACCACATATCACTACCTCGTTGTTACGACCAATTTCTTTCGAATCAAGCACAAACTTTTTCTGTCACTTTGTTATGTAAAAAAGACCTTAGCTTGTTAACCTTACCTTGGTTCGTTTCGTTAACCTTCTCCGGCCACTCCGGTGGTTTTATTAACGTGGTTCTACTGGATTAACGGTGTGGTCAGATAAACGAGGTTTTTCAAAAAGAAAATAACTGTAAAAGCTTGTGTTCGGCTCGAAAGTAAATGGACGTAGTAACAAGCTAAGGTGGCATGTATGGGATCGTCTAGGCCGGAGTTCTACGGTAAAAGACTGTGAAGGGGCCCTCGTGTGAGTACACAGATTCACTCACCGGTAATGTCGTCAACGATCTCAGTGTAGGTTCTCCTAGCCACGTCCAGAAGGCCTGTCGAGAATTATGGAATACTTGGTACTAAGACACCTGACAAACCATTTAGAGTAAGAATAAAGCAAGCTCAAAAGCTATTGCAGTGGCTATTTACTACAATCGTGGAGGATAACACGAATAAATACATAAAGTTAAAATGTCAGCTAGAAAGTATATCTGGTGCATTTCTGGCTCCAGTTGTTCAAAGGCCGGATAACTTTATCCTGTGGATAAGTCACTATCCGACAGTTTCAATCTGTGCAAAGTTTTCAGTATTTCCTCATGTACAAGCGAATATGGACACTCTAACCACAGTTAAGTTTGGGATTGTACGAAAACCTAGGCCTTGGACAACGTTTAACGTGAAGTATATTTTAGACCCTGAATAGTGCCTTATCCAACGGACAAAGTTATCCGGCCTTTGAACAACTGGGGCCTGATTAATTAAACGTGACTTGCATCCACTTTTACATACATACGTACATACATACATACATACATACTCTCTCTCTTTCCCTTTCTCTTTCTCTTTCTCTCTCTTTCTAGAATCTGCTCTCTTAAATGTGGGGTACCGCAAGGAACAATCCTTGGCCCCCTTTTATTTCTAATTTATATTAATGACTTGCCAAACTGCCTTACTTCGTGCAAGCCTAGGATGTATGCCGATGACACCCACATTACTTATGCTGGCGTTGATGTGAATTCAATACAGTTAAATCTGAATCACGATTTAGATAACCTAAACAAATGGCTTATTTCCAATAAACTTACTTTGAACACTTCTAAAACTGAATTCATGTTAATTGGCTCCAGACAAAAATTGAGTACTTTGGCGAACCCACTTGAGCTCTCGATTAATAATGTTCCGATAGAACACGTTTCCTCTGTCAAATCGCTTGGAATATTTATTGATGAAAATCTACGGTGGCAAACACACATTGATAAATTATCTAAAAAGATCGCTTCCGGAATAGGAGCAATAAAAAGAATTAGACCTTTTGTCCCTCCACCTACCCTTCATTATATATACAACGCACTAATTCAATCTCATTTCGATTATTGCAATCTTGTCTGGGGTAATTGTGGTAAAACATTATTTGACAGGCTACAGAAGCTTCAGAACCGTGCCGCTCGCGTTTTAACCTTCTCTAGCTATGATGCTGATGCTAACCGTTTAATTAGACAACTCGATTGGAAAGATTTGAGCACTCAATTTCAAATACACAAATCCATAATGGTATACAAGTCTCTAAATGGTCTTGTTCCTGAATATTTATCATCTAAATTTGTTAAACGAAATGAAACGCGTTACTCTCTGAGGGACTCTGTTAACAAACTATTTGTCCCGTTTCCGCGAACTAATTTCATGAAAAACAGCTTTTCTTATAGCGGAGCAGTTCTCTGGAACAGCCTACCCTGTCATGTGAGAGAAGCTGAATCTCTTAGTCAATTTAAAAGATTAGTTAATATTCATTTTTAATGTTACACACGGCATTCATGAAAAACAGGTTTTAGTTAGATTAGTTGTAGTCAGGTTTTGAATTTTGTTTAGGATAGTTAGGTTATTTCTAATTTTTATACTCCTGATGGATTTTACCGTGTTTAAATAAAGATTTATTGATTATTGATTGATTGATTGATACATACATACATACATACATACATACATACATACATACATACATACATACATACATACATACATACATACATACATACATATACTTTCTTTATCCTCGAATTTACTGAGTAGCTTTGAATAGCTAATATCTTCGAGAAAATAAATATTAGAAAGAAAGAGTAAATAGACAAAATAAAATAAAATGAAATACAATTACAAATTACAATTCTATCATTATATATACACTATATACATACAACATTATATACACTGTGGAAAGGCCTCATAATTAAGGATCTTTTGCTTGAATTGAAGAAAATCAGATGTCCTGCAAGTGTCCGGGAGAGAGTTCCATATTTTACTAGCTACGTATGAAAAGGAGTGTTATAGAGAGATAATGCTAAAAACTGGAAGAAACGAATCATTTGGTAGTGTGCGTGAACAGCAGGATTTGTATTTATCTAGTATGTTGTATAATAAAGGTTTGTTGTTTGTTGTTTGTTGTTGTCAAGCCGAGGACGAAATTCTTGGATCATGAAGAATGCCAAAATTCTTATCTTCAGTGACACTCAACTAAATCTTGCCTGGTGCAATGTCTTGATGTTTTAGGGAGGCCCGTATGCCCTTACGACCTACACAACTTGGTAAGCGGGAGCCTTGTGCTATTGAATGGCAAAGCATGCCGGATGATTTACGGGAGAACGTCAGAAAATACAGTGCTCTTGTCCTTCAAGTATAGGGAGGGCGGTTGAAAGTTGTACTGTCGACCTGGCTCCATCAAGTGAAAAAGTCCTTACTGTTAGCGAAATCAACTAACAAGGGAAGAAAAAATTTCCACGGGGTCAGTAGTGAGATGAGTCCGATCTCGAGCTAACGCGTGGCTTCTGTCCTCAGTGATCAGTGGCGTTATGGTTGATATCGGAAAAGGAGGATCGATGGTTGGAGGAGGAGGATCGTTGACTCAGAAGAGGCAACGTGGCCTACTAGTTAAGGTTAAGGCGCCATGTCATAATTTTTTGTTTAGCTGTTTTGTTCTTAGTTAGTAAGTTTTCAGCTACATTAACAAGTTATTAGATATTCTTCTTCGGCTGGTTTGACTAAGTTCTGACATCTGTTATACTTTTCTCTACAAATCAAGTGTACATACTGATCGAACACAGCCCTCCAAGTTAAATGTTTTCGTCAGTGGCCAGTTGGTGGCTAAGTCTTTACGTTTGGTAGCAAGTTTGGCAACTCTGAGGTCGCCAGGATTAAAATTTTAGTCGCCATGGCACCAAAAGCGGTCGCAACTTGGAGGGTTAGAACAGATACTGCCTGTATGGCTATTAAACAGTACACAAATTCAGACACATAAAAACAAATTCTTACCGTTTATGTGAGGCTTTCATCCGGTGACGTTTTCAAAGTTTTAACGATGGACAAGAATGAAAAAACAAAACAAAACAAACAAACAAATAAACGAGACTTAAGAAAAGTGTACTAAAAAAGTTCGTTTAAACTTTTTGTAAAACGTGTAACATAACAGTGATGGTGGCGTAATTGGAAATCACTTCCTACTTTCTTGAAGAAATTCATCAGGCTAGATAACTGAACAGTCGATATAAATGTTCTTACAACATAGTCAGTCTTATATTAAAGTCTTATTTATGCTGACAGTTTCGATGACTGTCAGCCATCTTTATCAAAACTTGAAAAGCATGAAAAGTGTCAGAAGCCTTAAATAGGCTTTTGAAGGTGTTGATTATTGCGATAAATGCGCAAAGTCACTCATTAGACGCCCGCTCAAAAAGAAAGGAAGCAGAAAAGATCTCTAACAGAAATTTCACAAGGACCACCCGCAGAGCTTCTACCAATGAACTCCATAAATCAGCCATAACAGACCACGTCTGTCAGAACAATCATATTATGAATTGGGAAGCAAGTGAAATTGTTGAGCAGGACGGTGACAAGTTTAAGCGATGGATTAAAGAAAGCATATGTATTAGATCGAACACTCCTACTATGAACAGGGACGAGGGAGCCTATCAGCTTTCTCCTATATGGACACAAGTGATCTCCACCCCCAAACCAGGGTGGGGGGGGGGGGGGGGGGAGCGGGCGTCTAATGAGTGACTTTGCGCATTTATCGCAATAATCAACACCTTCAAAAGCCTATTTAAGGCTTCTGACACTTTTCATGCTTTTCAAGTTTTGATAAAGATGGCTGACAGTCATCGAAAATATCAGCATAAATAAGAAATTAATATAAGACTGGCTATGTTGTAAGAACATTTAAATCGACACTTCTTACTTTCTTAACACGTCAAAATCTATCGACTATGCCTGTAGTTTTTGGAGCAATAAAAGTGTCGTTTTCGGTAGACAAAAAGCAACCTTTGAATTCTTTTGCTTAGCTTTATACGTTGGGTGCACGCCTGAAATGTAATACTCAAACTAAAAACGCTCACCCTGTCTTTACTGCCATTTTTGTAAATGTTGCTTTGTAAGCAGAAAATGTCTCGCCGTATGGTAATAAAAGAACAATTATCTAGTGGCAATACACGTGCAATCGGCCAGCTTTGAAAGGACACTAAGTGTCCATGGAGAGACACTAAGTGTCCATGGAGTAAAAAAGCTTTGTTGAAGTTTTTGAACCGCATTCTGTACCCTTTGAGCACATTATCAAAGAAATTAAAACTCTAGGTTTTGCTCAGTAGAAGGAAATACTAGTAACGAAAACGCACTTATCTGTCCTACCGAACAGGTTCAACTGAGATAATCCGTTGCAGCTGAACTTGAAAGAAGTGAAACTAACTTATTTATAAGGGGGTTAGTTTTGAAAGACACTGTAGTGTCGCGTCGGTGGAGAGTAGAGACGAATGTTTGGTTCATCAACAGAATTAATAAATAAAGGTAAATTGGCCACCGCAAAGAGATTCGAGTACTGACTTTTCGAGCGTCAGCCCTTCGTCTGAGAGAATCACTGAGGGGATTGTGGGTTGTTTGTGTTACTTATATAGTGAGTAGTGGAGCCACGCTATTGGTGGGAGCATGGTAACGTGGAAAACAAGAATAAATTAGTCGAATGGAAAGTGTTCCGTGTTGGGGAGATGAAATTTTGTTAACGTTACTGATACCTTGACAGCAAAGCATTTTTGGGTCCTCATGTTGAGAGTTCCTTTCTGATACCGAGTGTCATCATGGATAACCGTTTGAATCTTCTCCATTATGGTCGCAAATCTGCTGTCATTGAGGGACTGAGTACATAACGCAAATTGCTCCTGCTTTAGTCTATTTGGATCTCAAATATAAACTAAAGAACTCCCTGGCACTGATTATCGTTTACAACAAAGTGACCGGCACATTAGAAGACCTTTGGTGAGTTCACATCTAAGTCTCGGCTCAGAGTATTTCATTCATTTGAACTTTTCGCTC